>NC_137930.1:12671927-12944427 GCF_963969265.1 Rhamphochromis sp. 'chilingali'
ATTTGATATGGCTGTCATATATTATACCTGTGAACACAAAGAGAGATCCCCAGTGCTTTACTGAATTTGTTATTGACTAAAATAACAGCAAGTCAGTAAAGACCTGTTAACAGACGCCTTTAAAATTACAATTACTGTTTACCTAAAACTAGTGCTATACTGTACTGCATCAAATAAAAACTGCACTACCACAAAAGCCACAAGTACGAAAGAAAAAGTTGGCTGGTTGAAATGTCGTTTGCACCAGAGAACTAGATTATTCAGGATTTTTATATTTAGTATTTAGAGCAGATTGTTTTTCAGTGATTTCTTGTTTCTTGATTCATTTCGTCGTTACTGTTTAAAATAAATATGATGTGATAGTGTTACTGGCAGAGTATTTCAGTTAAGTAAAAGTCTAAATGTTTGAGGTGTTGCTGTATTGTGACTTGGGACTTAATATTGCTTTAAGAAGGTGAGCTATTTTTTCCATTCTTTACTTTCATTGCTTTTTAAAAAGTCTTATCCAAGTTTCTGAAAGACCCGTGAAGTACACAAATAAAATGAAACAAAAGTGGAGATGTTGGTGATATCTTTTATCTTTATTTCTCTGAAATTTCACCAATGGGGCTTAGTTTGTAATGAAAGTTTTTATAAATGACATTAGACCAACTTTACGCTTTGATTTACACTTAAATCCCTGTTCAAGAAAAGTAAAGATAGTAATTAATTAATAATTAAAAAGAAAATAAAGCCGTTAGAAATAAAGGTAAGGACTCACTAAATATGTGACACAAAATCCTACACCTACATTACCTACTACATACACAAATGCTTTGTTCCATCCATTTTAAACAATAACCAATGACCAAGTTAGAATCACCAACTGACCGAACAGGTGTGTTTTTGTAATATATTTATCTGTCTGGCAACTGCTGAGACATTTTGTCTGAAGCAAAGTGTCGAACCAGCAAAAAATAATAGTAGATCGAATCAAAGAAACAAAGAAAATGAAGGTGAGAGATGGTGACTGAGAGAGGTGCTGTGTGTCAGAGCAAAGGATGCTCACCAGATGAACAGCTGCTTCAATTACTGCTCGTAACTCACATTAATCGAGAACAGATGGCAGCACAAGTGGCGAGAGAGAGAGAGAAGACTGTGAGCAAGAGCAAGAGAGGATCCCATAAACGAGACATGATAGAGATTGATGTCTTTGGAAATCACAAAATCTCCCTCCAAACACACAACAAGATCTTCATTCTCATTTTATCTCGAGCCAACATGGAGTAAAAAAACTCTTTTTTTACCACTTTGTTGCTGACTGAACTGATTTATGTTTTACAAGCTACAGAACAGCGGGGATCAAAAAGGGGCTAGGGGATAATAGCCACTAAACTTTTAAAATATAGCCAACAAAAGAATATTCGTATGTTCAAAATGAAGTATCATAATTAGTTAGTGACATAACTTAAAGTCTTGATCAGTCCTCCAGTGCCAGCTTAGCGAAAGATGCTATATTATAAACATAACTTAAGTTACAACAAGAACAACATCCGACCTGAGGGAAATTATTCTCTTTGTTGAAAGTTGCTGATGTCACCTGGCCATTGCTAAACAACAGCAGCTTCATTTTGCTAAGCCAATACCCCACTTATTCCACAGTGGGTGATAAAATGACATGCTGTGTGAGTTGTGAGCTGTGTGCTGTAAGACCTACAGAGTGAGATCATTATTTAGGAGCGTGAGACGTTCTGAGGGAGTCATTAAAAACAGCAATCTGTATTGTAAGGATGTCTCTTTGCAGGGTTTAATGCACATTATTACCAGGCTGAAGTATGATTAAACCCTGTGAATCCAAACGAGCAGATTTCTACAGCAGTGTACAGTTACTCACAGGCTGGGAATTAGCAGCCCTCCCATCTTGCACAGCAGTGTGATTCAAACAGCTTCTCTTAAAAAACTAGTCAGCCTGTAAAGTATTATGGTAGATGAAAATGGTGCTGAGTATGCATCTTCACAGAAAACTGGAAACACATAATCCAGTATGGATAAGAAACAAAGAGACAAAAACCTAATTTGAATTTTTAAATCTGACTTTGTAAGTAGGAAAAGCACAAACATTGGGTGGTGAAGATTAGGAGGTAATTGATCCTGCTTGTCCACAAACAGACAGACATCTTCAGTGGCAGAAATAAAAGTACAATGCCATAGGAAAATAAAACTTTTTGTTGTGAGTCATTCTGCTGTTGTTAAACAACTGTTTAGCATCATACTGCAGAATCATTTGTTTGGGTTGGATGTTGCCATGCTATATAAAGAAAGATACAGTAGGCCATAAAGTAGAAAAAAAAGATTAAAACCCCAATTATCTTATCTTCTTTCTGATCATAACTTACTAAATGAACATTATTTGGGTTATAACATAAAACTAGTGAGACCAAAGATCAAGTGAGCAGAATGGTTGTTTTTACATAGACCTCCTGCAATTTGAGTTTGTCTAAAAAAAAAGAAAAGGATTCACCTACTGGCAGTCATTAGAAAGGCAGATCAAAAGCACTTCTGCATTGGGTAAAGTGACTCCAGTGGTGAAAATTAAAGTCGATGTGCAACTGCCACAAACATAAGATCTTCAAATCAGATTGAGGCTAGCTCCAAATGTGAGCTAGTCCCTATACACTCTCAAAATGCCTATGAATCTCATACACACACACACACACACACACACACACACACACACACACACACACACACACACACACACACACACACACACACACACACACACACACACACACACACACAAAATTGTTCCCCGGTTAGTCTGCATGAATATTAATCATTGTTTCACTGGGACACTAGCTAAGATGCAATAATTGAGTTAGAGTGGCCATAACTACCATTTCCACTGGGACCAATAAAGATGTTACACGGCCAGCTGTGGGCTCTTCCACACAGGCCAGCAGAGGCAGTCTAATGGCTTTACAAGTCTGTGCAGTAGAGTGTTTGAGTCAAAAGCCAACTACCAAAAAACCAAAAAATTTTTGAGATGGAGATGCAGATCCAGAGACTTAAAAAATTGAAAAAAGGATTTTAAAAGCACAAAGGTCAAGGACAAGGATGATTTCATCTCTCTTTTGTGCATGTGTTCCTGAGTTTGCACTGATGTTAACATGTCTGAGTGTGGGTAACACATGCAGGGTCAAGACAGACACCTCTGGCATCATATGTTGAGGGACCACAGAATTTATCCGGATTCAATGGTTGAGGCGTCGCTGTCTGTCTGATGTAATCAGTCCAAGGGTAGCCACAGGTCATTAACTATGTTTGGCATGGAAAAGACACAACTGGGCTGCAACGTAGAGTTATTAGTAGACACAGAAGTGTCATTAGTGTTTCTTGGTTCATTTCACTCATTATACACACACACCAGTGAATCAAAACACTATGATCAGTCACACATGAAGACAACAAAAATGATATTGTAACAATGGATCCTGAAAAGCTAAGCAACATTATTAGACCATAAAGAGTTAGTTTTCATACTGAGTGTGTTAGTTACAGGAGAAAAGACCTGATCAACTTGATGAGGGTCAGATTGTATTCTCTAAAACAGTAAGTTATTATCTGGTGTTCCAAGTCAACCAAATGACAGTGGCCCAATAGAAACTATGAGCCAGCAACAAATCTGATCCAGACTTAAAGAAACTATATTTCAACTTGTTTATACTATAAATGTCTGCTCCCACTAAAACATGCTGTTAAAACAAAAATATTGTCAGTTTCAAAAATCCTAACCGTTTAAGACATATCAGGGCATATGATACCACAGCTATAAATGCATAGATTTCATGAAGACAGACCAACACAACATATTACACAGGACACATTTCTTTAAAATAATGCAGTACTTTACTCAGTTACTCCCAGGAGAAAATAATTTGTTACGGTACTTTTCATGTTACTTATGCATTTCTTTGTAAAATGACTTGAAACACACTGCCTCATAATTACCATTTATCAATATAAACCTATAGGCTACAGTCCCACACACTGATATGGAGGTGGCTATCTTCGACTGTATCCCAATTCAGGTTCTGCAGCCTTAAAGTACGCAGCCTTAACGGTCCACACGGGCCGCATACTCAAAGACCGCTAAGGCCGGAAGTGCGAGGCTTATGAAATGGGACAGTCTAGCCTCCGTTGTGCTGCCCAGGTTGCCAAGCAACCATGATACTAACAGCTGGAAATGTTTCATACAGCTTTGCTTGACAGAAATGAAGGAGAAAATCTTTTGTTCATTTGTTTGTTTGTTTCTACATGAGCTTTGATTTGATAAGTATCTGAGGCTGAGACCACGGGACTGTGAAATCATGATTATTGGGCCTCATTTCTGTGCTGAACAGTCATTTTAAGATTAGCTAGTAAATAACAATTAGCTGATGTTGTTCATGAGACTAAAGTCATCTCACTTTGGTAATGTAAATATAATATGGCCAATATTAAAGTTATTATTTCAATCATTATTAGTTATTACAGCAGTGAATGAACTCTGTTTCAAATACTGAGCTTCAGTAAAGATTCAAGCTGCGTTTATTTACATTTCCTGTCACCTTAAATCTTCACTCAAAGACAGGTTCCTTTTACACTGCATATATAAATGTATTATATATAAGAGACAGATATTGTTCTTTTAATATGTTGGCATTACTAAATTTCTCTCAGTACATACTTTAAATATCCATGAAATCATCATATTCTCTGTAAGATTAAGGTCAACTATTGAACAGCGTATATTTTAAAATAAAGGCTGTAAAACCAAGTTAGTACAAACATCGCTAATGTCACATAACTTTCCCGACATGTGGCCAACAGTAATGTTTTAATATTCTTCGTTATTAAACATTTGCACATAAATAAGTGACATAATATTCAGTACTTACTTTTACAAGTTTACTCTTTGGCCGCTCCGCTTCCGCTTTTTTTTTTTTTTCCGGCAAAATTATCCACACCCACCGCCGCGCTATGCATTCTGGGGTATGTTGGACCACGAAGTCTACACCGCCACATACTTGAAATTCAGGGAAATCGCTGTGATGTAATCGGCCTTAAAATGCGGCCTTTGAGGCTGCAGACCCTGAATTGGGATACAGCCTTCGTCTTTTATCCTGTCTTCCTTCTCCCCAACCAGTCACGGCAGATGGTCGCCCCTTCCTAAGCCTGGTTCTGCCAGAGGTTTCTTCCTGTTAAAAGAGTGTTTTTCCTTCCCACTGTCGCCAAGGTGCTTGCTCATAAGGGGTCATATGACTGTTGGGTTTTTCTCTGTATGTATTATAGTAGGGTCTACCTTACAATATAAAGTGCCTTGAGGTGATTGATCTTGTCATTTGGCACTAGGGCTGCCACAAACAATCATTTTGATAGTCGACTAGTCACCGATTTTTTATTTTTGCGATTAGTTGACTAATCAGATCATGCATCCATTGGACGTACAACCTACAGCTTATTGCACCAGCATGCAAATGCTCTTATTGTCATGGTCGGCTGTGTGGCAGGCAGGCAGGAGTGGTGGACCCAAAATGCAGGATTCTCAGGACACGAGGTTTAGACAGAAAATGCAGCTTTATTGCTGGAGCAGAACATCAAGATAAAATAAAACTCACAAAAGCAAACAAAACTCTAAACAGAGATGCAGGAGGACTGGAAATCCTAAACACGCAGCAAGTGAGGGTGAACAGACGTTAACGATGCGACACCGAGTAGGGGAAGACACAGACACTAAATACAAGAGGTGAACGGAGCAAAGAGGAAACAGCTGGGAGACACGGCTGACGTTGATTACACTGACGAGACAGGGAGAGCACAAAGCTGAACGCACTGACAAAGGACACAGACCTACAAAATAAGACAGGAAGCACACGCCAGACAGAGACAGACTCGTAAACAGGCATAATGACGTCATGGACAAACAGAGGGACATACGGGCAGAGAAGACCAAGCACAGGCAACCTAAACCAAACATAAGGGCAAGATAACAAAACCTAAACCAGACATAATCATCATCGTCATCAACATCATCATCAGATAACTAAAGAATCAGAATATAATTGTAATCAAAACAGTATCACCAGAGAATAACCAATCCATAATGCAAAAATAAACCAAAACATAAGAAACTCAAAATGCTGGGTCGACCCGACCCAGGACCGTGACACTTATAATAATAATAATAATAATAATAATAATAATAATGGATTCCATTTATAAAGCACTTTTCTAGGCACCCAAAGCGCTTTACAATTCCACTATTCATTCACTCTCACATTCACACACTGGTGGAGGCAAGCTACAGTTGTAGCCACAGCTGCCCTGGGGCAGACTGACAGAAGCGAGGCTGCCATATCGCTCCATCGGCCCCTCTGGCCATCACCAGTAGGCGGTAGGTGAAGTGTCTTGCCCAAGGACACAACGACCGAGACTTATATAACTATCATTAGCTTACAGCTTTGAGTGTTTAAGGTATGTGCTAACTAAAAATAAAGACAAGATGATAGTTTATTAAACTTGAATGAAATTTGCAGATTGTTTCGGTGGAGTTTAATAAACTCAGCCGTCTGCTCCTTGCTATCTAAAATATAACAGGACACCGGAGTATATTCTCGAGCATCTCACACTTCTGATAATCAGCTGTCTGCTTGACGTGTATTCAGCTGTGTAAAAACTATAACTTTAATCTCAGCCAAACCGATTTACTCAGGAACGAATAAAATACTGAAAAAAGCCAAACAATAACATTTTTAAGTTATCTAAGTGACTTATATATCATGTTTAACCTGAGTAGCAAAAGACGGGGGTGGGTTTGAAAATGATTTTCCGGGAGTCCGGTGTTCTCACCGACTCTAGTGAGCCTTGAGCTAGCTATCGAGCTGGTGGGTAACAGACGTCTCCGAAAATGTGGGAGCACTTTTGAAAATACAGTGGCTTGCAAAAGTATTCGGCCCCCTTGAACTTTCCCACATTTTGTCACATTACAGCCACAAACATGAATCAATTTTATTGGAATTCCACGTGAAAGACAAATACAAAGTGGTGTACACGTGAGAAGTGGAACGAAAATCATACATGATTCCAAACATTTTTTACAAATAAATAACTGAAAAGTGGGGTGTGTGTAATTATTCAGCCCCCTGAGTCAATACTTTGTAGAACCACCTTTTGCTACAATTACAGCTGCCAGTCTTTTAGGGTTTGTCTCTACCAGCTTTGCACATGTAGAGACTGAAATCCTTGCCCATTCTTCTTTGCAAAACAGCTCCAGCTCAGTCAGATTAGATGGAAAGCGTTTGTGAACAGCAGTTTTCAGATCTTGCCACAGATTCTCGATTGGATTTAGATCTGGACTTTGACTGGGCCATTCTAACACATGGATATGTTTTGTTTTAAACCATTCCAGTGTTGCCCTGGCTTTATGTTTAGGGTCGTTGTCCCGCTGGAAGGTGAACCTCCGCCCCAGTCTCAAGTCCTTTGCAGACTCCAAGAGATTTTCTTCCAAGACTGCTCTGTATTTGGCTCCATCCATCTTCCCATCAACTCTGAGCAGCTTCCCTGTCCCTGCTGAAGAGAAGCACCCCCAGAGCATGATGCTGCCACCACCATATTTGACAGTGGAGATGGTGTTCAGAGTGATGTGCAGTGTTAGTTTTCCGCCACACATAGCGTTTTGCATTTTATCCACAAAGTTCCATTTTGGTCTCATCTGACCAGAGCACCTTCTTCCACATGTTTGCTGTGTCCCCCACATGGCTTGTGGCAAACTGCAAACGGGACTTCTTATGGTTTTCTGTTCTGCCAACTTTGTGCAGTGCACAACTAATAGTTGTTCTATGGACAGATTCCCCCACCTGAGCTGTAGATCTCTGCAGCTCGTCCAGAGTCAACATGGGCCGCATTGGCTGCATTTTGGATCAGCGCTCTCCTTGTTCGGCCTGTGAGTTTAGGTGGACGGCCTTGTCTTGGTTGGTTTACAGTTGTGCCATACTCCTTCCATTTCTGAATGATAGCTTGAACAGTGCTCCGTGGGATGTTCAAGGCTTGGGAAATCTTTTTGTAGCCTAAGCCTGCTTTAAATTTCTCAATAGCTTTATCCCTGACCTGTTTGGTGTCTAAATCCAATCGAGAATCTGTGGCAAGATCTGACAATTGCTGTTCACAAATGCTGTCCATCTAATCTGACTGAGGTGGAGCTATTTTGCAAAGAAATGTAAAAAATGTTTGGAATGATGTATGATTTTCGTTCCACTTCTCACGTGTACACCACTTTGTATTTGTCTTTCACGTGGAATTCCAGTAACATTGATTCATGTTTGTGGCTGTAATGTGACAAAATGTGGAAAAGTTCAAGGGGGCCCGAATACTTTTGCAAGCCACTGTATGTGGTGTCTTGATAAACCAAGCAGATATTTGAAGTTTACACAGCTACATTCTCACCTGAAAATATGTTAAACGTTTATTTTGTGACCCAGAAAGAATAATAACAGTAATATTAAAACTTACTAGCTGCCGCCATTGTTGGAAACTGAGCAGGTCCGCGATGGGCCACACTATGAATTCTGGGACACTGCTTCTACTTCTTCTGGGTTTAATGGCAGCTGGCATTGAGCATCCATTATCATTTATAATTTCTCCTTCTAGGTTGAAGCTGTTAATTTGGGGCTTTTTCCCCCCTACAAACATGTTTTTTTATTGTTTTATTGTGTGTATTATGTTATAGTAAATCTTTCATAACATTCGTTTTGTAAGTGCTATACATATAATGTTTAATATTATCAGAAGTAGCAACTATGAGAACTCCTGGACATAAAAAAGTATTATCAGATCATGTAGTTTTTATTACATATTTTGGAAAACAAACATATGGGGGATCTTTTTCTATTTTAGTCAAGACTGTGGGATCAAAATACATTCAGTTAAGTGGGCTGCTGATAACATGTGGTTGCTTAAATCTAAATCAACACATAAGGAATTAACAGAAGAGGCCTTTTTTCAATCTGCCTTTGAAATGTGATGTCTGGAGGTCAATATAAAGGAGCAGCTGACGCATTCTTTCTGTTTTTATCTCCTTCTGAAGAGCTCAGGACCTCTTCACCGCAGCTGTTCAAACACCTGATCCCCACTTTAAATTTTCACTCCACACTAGCTTCTAGTAACACCAGCTCCATCTTCAACACCACCGTATGTCATCACGGCAAAACTCTGTGAGGATAACCTGAGATGGATGTCAACTCAAACATTTAACCTTGCTGTACAGAATGAGTCACTCTGAACTGAGCTCTCTGAATTAAAGAAAGCATTTTCTCTGTCACACACAAGTAATTTAAGTTGACCTGAACACACCAGCTTTAGTCCCTTGGTGACCAGAACCAATCCCTTTTTTTTCCCTTCTCCTTCTTTATCTGTAGAGCCAGACCCTGAGTCATTCCCTTGACCCATTCATGTATGTGAATATCACTATCAGCCACCATCTTTAGAACAGCCTCTCTCAGCACCACATGCAGACACACACAGACAAACACATATATACACTCAAGTCGCTGCAAAAAATATGCATAAATGGGCAAGTGGGGAGGGGAGAAAGACAAGTAACCTTCTGATCTGGTTAACTGCAGCGCAGCAGAGGGGTTTGGTTCTCTTACACCGGGTAATTAGGCTGTCACTCAGCAGGCTGCTGCTGCATTTGTGTTTGCGAATGAGCTCGTGCAGCAAGGCGGGTGACCAGTTGATTGCCTTGGTGACCTTCAGCCCTAAAGAAAGCAGGTATTCCAGAGCCAATCTACAGAGAACCATCCCTGTTCCTATTAATCCCATTGCACTGAAATTTGCTGCAATTTAAATCAGAGCCTAAACAGAGGGTGCTCGCAAGATCCTCAATGAATAGGAGGTAATAGAGCTAATGAACTAAAATAATTATTCAAACCCATTTCTAGACATAAAAAGCCCACACGTTCACAGATATAGTATTGACGACCCATAAAACAGTAGCATTCAACTAATTCTGCATTCTGATTTCTTATTTAAGGATTTAGGACAACAAAAACTAAAACAGACAAAAGAACCATATGTAAATCACACCAAAAATGTATGTGTGTTTTAAAGAAGCAGGTAGTTGAGGTGGTTGCTGATAAAAAAAAAAAAAAAAGAGTCTCTGCTGCTGCTTGTTTCATGTGTGAAGTCATGTAAATTATGCTGGAAATGGTGGCGTGAGATGTTGAAGGTTCACAGAAAGGTATTTTACACAGTACACACATGAATACATACAGTAACTTGATTTTATCACATGCAGTGTCAAACCAAGATGTTCAGATACTGTAAAGCATCTAGTAAATTGTACTGTAAACTGGGTGATGCTGCCTTTTAATTATGAATTTAAACTATGTTAAGTAGTGTATGTGTCACAGAGAAGAAGCGTCTAGAACACTGTAAAAGATATACATATACATTAAAGAAAAATACAAACTTGTGCTCATCTAATGAATATACTTCAGTGCTTAGCACATAGCACTAAGAACAATAACAAATAGGGCTGCTACGATTAGTCGACTAGTCACAATTACGTCGACTATTAAAATTGTCGACGACTAATTTAATACTCGATGCGTCATTTAAAGCTTTGTAAGATCCCAAAAGACACAGGAATAAGTAGTAGGATTTAAGGGTGTAATAACGGATTGAAACGGAAGATGGCAGCACTGCATGTAGAAGAATGCCAGCTGCCGTTAAACCTCGAAGAAGAAGAAGCTATGTCAGATATCGTAGCTGTGTCCAAATTCAGGACCCGCATCCTCCTGTGCCCGCATTTGTAGGCCGATTATGTTACAGCGACACGACGAAGACTGTCCAAATTCAAAGACTCCGACAAATGCGGGCGACAAATGCGCCCTTCATTTCCCCAGATTTGAAGGATGGGTCGGGTGTATACTTCATGGCCCAACCTATCCCAGAATTCATAGCGCGGCCCTGCTCAGTTTCCAACAATGGCTGCAGCTAGTTAGTTTTAATATTACTGTTATTATTCTTTCTGGGTCACAAAATAAACGTTTAACATATTTTCAGGCGAGAATGTAGCTGTGTAAATTTTAAATATCTGCTTGGTTTGTTTGTGGCAGCCCTAATAACAATAATAACTCCAGAAGATAAGCCCCACTTTTTTTCTATTGTTCTCCATCCATCCACCTTCTTCCGCTTTATCCGGGGCCGGGTCGCGGGGGCAGCAGCCTAAGCAGAGAAGCCCAGACCTCCTTCTCCCCAGCCACCTCCTCTAGCTTATCTGGGGGAACACCAAGGCCTTCCGAGGCCAGCATCTCCCCAGCGTGTCCTGGGACACGCCCAGAACACCTCAGCTGGCTCCTTTCGATGTGGAGGAGCAGTGGCTCTACTCTGAGCCCCTCCCGGATGGCTGAACTTCTCACCCTATCTCTAAGGGAGAGGCCAGCCACCCTTCGGAGGAAGCTCATTTCCACCGCTTGTATCCGCGATCTCGTTCTTTCGGTCACTACCCACAGTTCGTGGCCATAGGTGAGGGTAGGGATGTAGATCAAGCGGTAAACTGAGAGCTTTGCTTTTACACTCAGCTCTCTCTTCACGACGACGGACCGGCGTCTGCATCACTGCAGCCGCTGCACCAATCCGTCTGGAGTTGTTTAGTGACCTCGCCCCCAGAAATTGGCGGCTCATCCCCCTCATCCCCAGACTCTGCTTCCTCCTTGGAAGACGTGTCAGTGGGATTAAGGAGGTCCTCGAAGTATTCCTTCCACCGCCCGACAATTTTCTCAGTCGAAGTCAGAAGCACTCCGCCAGCACTATACACAGTGCAGGTAGAGCACCGCTTTCCCCTCCTGAGACGCCTGACGGTTTGCCAGAATCTCTTCGAGGCAGTCCGAAAGTCTTTTTCCATGGCCTCTACGAAATCCTCCCACACCCGAGTTTTTGCTTCAGCCACTGCCCGAGGCGCATTCCGCTTGGCCTGTCGGTACCTGTCAGCTGCCTCTGAAGTCCCACAGGCTAACCAAGCCTGAAAGGACTCCTTCTTCATCCTGGTGGCTCCCTTCACCTCTGGTGTCCACCATTTGGTTCGGGGATTACACCACGACAGGCACCAACCACCTTGCGGCTGCAGCTCAGTGCAGCAGCTTCGGCAATGGAGATGCTGAACATGGTCCATTCGGACTCAATGTCCCCAGTCTCCCTCGGAATGCTGTTGAAGCTCTGCCGGAGGTGTGCGTTGAAGAGCTCACGGACTGGGGCCTCTGCTAGGCGTTCCCAGCACACCACTCACTATGCATTTAGGTGCACCGGATCTGTCCAGCATCCTCCCCTGCCAAGTGTCCAGAACATATGGTCGCAGGTCTGGTGATACGATTACAAAATCGATCATCGACCTGCGGCCTAGAGCATCCTGGTGCCACGTGCACTTATGGACACTCTTATGTTCAAACAAGGTGTTCATTATGGCCAAACTTTGATTTGCACAGAAGTCCAATAACAAAACACCGCTTGGGTTCAAATCAGGGAGGCCGTTCCTCCCAATCACGCCCCTCCAGGTCTCGCTGTCGTAACCCACGTGAGCATTGAAGTCTCCCAGTAGGACAACAGAGTCTCCAGGTGAAGCATCTTCCAGCACCCCGCCCAGGGACTCTAAGAAGGCTGGGTACTCTGAACTGCCACTCGGCGCATAAGTGCAGATGACAGTCAGGACCAGTGTTGGTCTAGTTACTTGAAAAAAGTAATCAGTAACTAATTACTGATTACTTCCCCCAAAAAAGTAATCCCGTTACTTTACTGATTACTTATTTTCAAAAGTAATTAGTTACTTAGTTACTTTTTAAAAACATGATTTACAACCTGAATAGGTGATAAAGCGATAGATCTGTCAGTCCAATTCTACTTTTTCTGCATAATCCATCATACAAAATGTAATCACATGGAAAAGTCTTTTTTTTTAAACTTGTTTTATCAGTTTTAATATTTTAACAAAAATTAAATTATATGCACCATTCTCTGACTTGAAGAAATTAGTTTAACATTTAAACCTATTTTCTGCACATTCCAGCACATAAAATACAATATTTTTTGTGTTTACACTCACTCTTTCAAATAGATGCAAGTAAAACACAGCAGAAAATAAATAAAATCAAAGACTAGTGGTTCTGTTGCTCTATTTTCACCTGTAAAGCAGGAGTGGAGTAGGCGGAGGTTTGCCCTGGTGCGGGTGTGCTGCAGCGGTCAGTTGAAGAATCCTCGAGTTTCTCTGTGAATTTCCCATTACGTCGTTGCGCACTCGGTGCTTGTTTAGGGTTTTTTTCAGTGTAAAAAGAAGTTTTCTTCCCACGCACAACAGACGCTAATGTTTTTGTCACTTTTTATGGAATCAAACTCAAAGGAAGGTCAGTACTTCCACGCTTTAAACGCTGCACACTCATACTCTCTCCCGCACTCGATATATGATCCGTTGTTGATCTGCACACAGCTGTTGTCACGAACGTCACACTCGCTTACGTCACTGTCATGAGACATTCTCGGAAAAAAATCACGGTTTTAGTAACGCAGTAACGCAGCGTTCCTACGGGAAAGTAACGGTAATCTAATTACCGTTTTTGCAATCGTAATCCCTTACTTTACTCGTTACTTGAAAAAAGTAATCAGATTACAGCAACGCATTACTGCCCATCTCTGGTCAGGACCCATTCCCCGACCCTAAGGGCGCAGGGAACAAACCCTCTCATCCACTGGGAAGAATCCCAACATACAGGCAGCAAGCCGAGGTGATATTAGAATACCCACCCAGATGTTTGCGCTTACCTACAAACCTCAATGAACTAAAGAGATGTCCCATAGACAAAATTTCTCCACAACAATGCAACCAACCGTCAAGTTTTTGTTGCTAAATGTGGTTCAAAGCTGTCCTTTGCACATCACTGTATAGCTTTTTAAACACCTTTATATAAAGCACTGTGTATTTAACCAATACTTATCATACATTTTTGTCACGGCTGGGGCAGCATTTGTGTGGTGTATTGAGAAAAGGATCCAAAATGCAGGTACTGGCTGGGGTGCGAGTGAGTGTTTATTTACAGAAGTGACAAAGTGGCAAAAACAGGAAGAGCAGAGCGGGGAGTTAACAAACCTAAACTGGGGAAAACTAAAGAATGAATACCAGGTTAGACAGAGTAAAGCAGAAAACACGACGAGGAAGACAGGCAGACACAAGGCTTAAATACACAGAAGGATAACGAGGGAATGAGACACAGAAGGAGGGCACAGCTGGGAGAAATCAGACATTACGGGACAGGGGGAACGTAAACTGAACACACTGAGATCAGACACGGACCTTCAAAGTAAAACAGGAAAGACACACACACACACACAAGGACACAGACTCAGAGACGCGGGCTTAACACAGAGACCTGACTACACTAGAGGGGATACACAGGCAGGGATGACATCAAACAGAGGGAGCACAGACTAAACACTGGGAAACCAAAACACAAACAGTCATAATACATAAAAGTATCAAAAGTAAAAGTACAAAAACCAAAAACACTGGGTCACCGACCCAGTACCGTGACAATTTTATTCTGTCTGTCAGCAATAGAAACTGTATATTTGTGTCTGTCTCCACGTCCGGTGAGTGCCGAGTATTTGTTTGTGTATATGGGGGTGGGAATGCACATTTGTGTCTGCGTGCACCTGTTCGCCTGTGTCTATATGTCAGGTTGGGTCTTAGACTCCACCTCTCTGGGAACATCTCAGGGTCTCCGAGGTATGGAGGCCTATCTCCCCTCACCACACTCCCTGTGCTGATGCCCTCAGACGTTGGTGTGTTGGTGGTTCTTGGTGTCTGGGGCTGGGCGCTCATGTATGTACCGACTCACTCCTGGTGGCCAATTGGCCGGGCTTGGCACCTGAGGCTCGGTCCTCTCTGGCATAGCTGGCTGCCGGCAGAGCAGATCGTTACATGGAGAAACCTTTTGAATGCAAGCATGATGATCCACACTGGTGTGCACACAGGTGTACACACGGGTGTTCACAGACACAAACTACACCTTTCGTGGCTGCTACCTCAAAGCACATTGTACGCTGTCGATCTTGCATGCTGCATAATAACATGTAATATTTAGTATCTACTGTTAGCTAGTTTATTGTGATGGTGTTGTATTTGTTATGTTGCTTTTCTTTGTTTGTTTTCTCTTCTGTTTTTTTTATTATTATTTTTATCTCCATACAGGTGATCCAGGTGTTTTGTTTGTTTTTCTTTTTTTTTTCTTTTCCCCTTTCTCACCATCTCTTCTCCCCTCTATTTTTCTTTCTCTCCCTCTCTTTCTTTCTCCCTGTCCTATCCCCCAGTAATGTCTGTCCCATCTGTAACAACTAAAAATCAAATCAAATAAATACATAATTATAATAAAGGTCAATCAAATGGACCAATACGGCAAGGCCATGATGATCCACTTGGTAATCTTTCTTGGCCTTCAGACAACAATTCTGATGGCTAAAGACCCAAACGGGACAGGCAGAAAAGGAAAAAAAAGAAAAGAAAAAAAGAAAAGAAACTGCAATAAATATTTGTGTTTTTAATATGTTTGTTTTTGTTCCCCTACTTTACACCTCTTGCATCTAATAGCGAGTCGAGTTAATGCCCCCTCCTTCTTTCTCGGCGGTAAACTGTCTTAATTAGCGCCAAATCGTGCAGAGAAAAATGAGGAGCAGTGCAGGAGTGCAGGAGAGACAGACAGAGCCGCACTGAGACCAGCGTTTACTCAAGGGAAGAAACCAAGCATACGGTTCCCACTCAGTGAATCAGGGCGAGCAGAGAACACGCTCCTAATGATTCCATACAAAACTAATTAAAAACCTCTCTCTGTTTCAAATACAGCCTAATCACACTCACAGGTTCTGATAATTCATACAGAAGCGGCTACTTAGAAAAGATCATGTTGTTCATACCAAAACTCTTTTTTCCCCCCCTCAAACACTTGTGTTCCTCAGACTCAGTCTTTACAGTGGTCCTAGAATGTGTATAAGAGTTGAGGGTTCATACACTATCTTTTTTTCTATTGTAACTGATTTATAGACAGCTCTTTTATGCAGCCAGACTAACCTCATTAAAGGATTATCAGTTTTCAGCACAGTGGTTGTTAGTAAAATGAACAAAATATACAGGGCATTCCAATTAACTCTCTCCTAAACTCCTCCCTTAATTTTTTAACCACAGTTTAGCAACTGTAAGTACACGCAGTGAACCTGTTGGATTTGAATTTGTCCACATGTTTTGTTGACAGATTTTCTGTGTAAAGACAAAATAGGTTCAATAAACACAAAAATGAGCAAAGCTGGAATGGTTATGGTAAGAAGAAGCTATCTTTTTTTCTTTTTCTTTTTCTTGTCTTTTCTTTCTTTTTTTTTCTTTTTTTTTACAGCAAATTAGCTTACTACAGTCATCACGTTATACACCCAAGGCTAAGGATATCATTAATGCTGGATAAAGGGAAAAAAGCTTTGAACACTTACCTCTATTTTGATCCAGGGAAACCATGCATGTGTGTCAACTACAAAAAGAAGCCTGTCCCCAAGTAAGTGGATTGAATACTGTGTTAATTTTTGAGCCATCTAATTGTTTTTATTGTTAGTTGTTCAATCTTGGCGATCAAGGCTTTAGACATGTTGGGGCACTTTGAAAACATAGTGGAACAAATAGCAGCAGTGTTACTCAAAACAGTCTTGTTGTTATTATTATTATGATTATCAAAGATGTTCTTTTTTGGCAATTTGAAAAAATGGGCTGTCTGCATGTGTGTGTGTGTGTGCGCGCATTTTGGGGGGGGGGGGGGGGGGCTGTTGTCATTTTACTGGCATTTGAAAAGGTGGCAAAATCTTCACAAGCCTGTCAGCACAACAATCCCTGAACTCCAGTCAGATTCTTGACAGATATTCTATTTCTCTTGACATTTAACTCTCTTTTATTTTTGACATACTTTTTTCTCTATTCCTCCCTTCCATCCATTGTCTCCAACCAGGGCTCTGCACATCTTTGGATGACGGGAAGGGAATGGGTCAGCATTCACTCTGGGTTCTTGACTAGCTTAGTATTAGCATGCTGTCTATGCAGCCAAAGTTCTGTTAGCAGCATAATACAGCTGTTTATATCCACACTGTACAGTGTGCTGCTATTGTTTTCCTCTGACCCATAAACTAAAATCAGCAAATTGTAGCACAAGTGGAACAGGAACCAATCAGCGGGTTCGATAAACAAGCAGACTAACAATTCTGAGGAACTGGACTACTGGGAACTGATTCTCTACAAGAATCACAACCGGTTCTTGATTCCCATCCCTGCTTGCCAAGATCTAGATATGCTCACCACTCACTTTGGTTCAGTTTGGTTCAGTTCAATGTTAATTATCTAGCGCCAAATCACAACAGCAACAGCATGAAGGTTCTTTATATTTTACGGTAGAGACCCTACAACAATACAGAGAAAACCCCAATAGTCAAGTGGCCCCCTTTAAACAAGTACTTGGCGACAGTGGGAAGGAAAAACTTGGTTTTAACAGGAAACCTGAAAGGGAACCAGGCTCAGGGAGGGAAGAAAAACATGGTGGAGAATTCCGAGATTTATAATTACTGATTAAATGCAGAGTGGCTTATCAACAGATAATTACTGAAAAAAATGTGAGTAAAGAAGAAATAGTTTTGAGCCTTATCTTAAAAGTAGAGAGGGGGTCTGTCTCCCCAATCCAATCTGGGAGCTGGTTCAACAGAAGAGGGACCTATGGTACTTAAATAATGCTAATACTGAGGGGCCAAATAAAAGTGTGCAAATAATATCAGCCTGACACCACTACCTGCTTGAATCTTTGATACAAGGTGAGATAGATTTATGCACTCAAGATTTTGTTTTGTTTTGTGTTTTTGGGGGCAGAATCCCACCCTGCCATCCAAATATTGTATCAGAAAGATGTTGTCCATCTGCTTAAAGGTTCGACATGTTGTATGTTCGGAGATACCCTCCTACATATCTTGCCTATATTGAGTGGTTATTTGAGTTACTGGTTCCTTTTATCAGCTTGAAGCAGTCTGACCATTCTCCTCTGACCTCTGACACCAACATGGCATTTTCACCCAGAGAACTGCCCAATATTTTCTGTTTTTTTAAGACCAGATGGATGAGCAGAAAAATATTCAAATCAGCCTGTGTGACACTTACAAATATGCTACATTCAAAGTCTCTTAAATTAACTTTCTTCCTCGTTCTGATGCTTGGTCTGAACTTCAGCTGGTCATCCTGACTTTGTATATGTATAAATACATTGATTTACTGACATGTGATTGGCTGATTAGCCATTTGCTTTAGCAAATAGATTAATAGGTGTGCCTAATGAAGTGACCGGTGGGTGGAAACTAATTCATCGTACAGATGTTTTGAAGTAGAAAACAGTACATACGTTTCAAAACAGATTTTTAAGCCAGGCTGTCAACATTCTTTTCAATGCCATTTAGTTGGGTATTGAAATGTCGGAGTTTATCGGGATTCATTTGCTTTATTTAAAAAAAAATCTTATTTGTGTCACGGGGGGGTGCGCCGATGTGTATGGAAACAGGACCCAAAAGCAGATGAAGACGAGGAGTTGTAAGATTGTAAGAACAGAAAAGTGATCCTTTATTGAGACGACGGTAGGGGTAAACCAGGAAAACCTAAGCAAACGAAATAAAAACACTAAGAAACAAATCCTAAGAAGCACTGTGGAGCAAACTGACAAAAAAAACTAAGAAACAAAATACTATGAGGTACTAAGACCAAAAACTATAACTATGACTGTGGTGGAAATAAACAGGCAAAGACTATGACTAAGACTAACGTAGAATAACAGACAAAAACTATAACTATGACTGAGGTGAGGAAAACAGGCGAAGACAAATACTATAACTGTAACTCTGGTGAGATAAACAGACGACCCGAACCATGACATGCAGAAAACAGAAGGCTTAAATACACACATGAGGTGATTAGGGGAAGTGGAGACACATGAGGAAACAGCTGACTGACATGAATCTAATGACAGGACCAGAAGGAGTGAAACTAAATACAATGACCAAAGAACACATGACACTGTCAGAATAAAACAGGAAACACTAAAACTAGACATGACAACACAAACTTAACATACCTAATACGTGATGAATAATGCAAGAACTCAAACATAGAAAACCAAGGGAACAATAAACAATAACTGCCCAAACTAAAGCTAGATAGGAAATGACACAAAAACTAATCACATATCAAAATGAGAAAAATACAAAAATGACCTCAGAGCGCTGGGTCAAAGACCCAGCCTGTGACAATTTGTGTTTTTTCACAGCATTAAGATCAACTCGTTATTCTGTTCTATGACAGATTGAACTCTAGAATGGATCATTTTGGTTCCCAGACAGACTTTGATGAACCCCTGCCTTACCACTGGGAGGCTGACATTTATGGTTGAGATTGAAATGTCTCAACAGCAACAAAATGGATTGCTATGAGACTTGGCGCACACATTCACATCCTCTCTGACATTAACATTTAGCTCAAAACACCACCGTAACCTCAGAGCCACTAGTCAAACTGATTTATTAATAGGACATTATTAAAAACATCAAACCAAAGTCACTTACTTAGAGATTATACATTATTGATGATCACACAGATAAAAATACAATAGGAAAATAAATAGTAAGATTACACTAAAAATACCACAACAACACTGCATAGAGAACAAATAGAAACAAATAAAAGAGAGTGGTTAATAATTTCTTCATGATTTTCTTCATGACTAAGATTAAGTGACAAACTGCAGCAGAGTTTGGAACCAACAATGGAAAATTAATAATCACAATGAATTTTAACAGGGACTGTTGAAATGAATTTTAGCATGGCTGTTTTAAGTAAAACAGAGTAAAATCAGCAAATATTAATGATATTAATTAATTCAAGCAGTAACCACCAATAGTAACTGTTAGAGCCAATCTATAGAGAAATATTTTTGATACTGTTTCAGTTATTATGTTACATGTTTAATTTCGTATGATATGTTGTTAGAGAATAAATGCTGCGGGTTTAATTTGTGTCGGGTAAGAAAACATTACAGCGCATGTGTGGTAGCAGGTTAGAGTGAGCCAGGACGGCAATGGAAATGTGCGCTGTAGGGCTTTGGAGCGTGATGTCACGGGGGTGGGCGTGGAAAGGATTTTGGCCCGATCCGCCATTTTGGGGGTCTAAGTAAGGAGCGAAAGCATAGCCATGGTTCGTACTTGCTGTGTGGTCGGCTGCAATGTTCAATCTTACGACCGGCACGGGAATAAGTTTGGATTGTCTTTTTATGCTTTCCCAACCTGGAAGCAACATGAAGGAGCTCATGTATCGGATATTACCAAACGAAGGCGTCTAGCCTGGATAGCAGCCGTGAGACGAGCTGATATCAGTTGGTGTGCTCAAGACATTTTCATTCCCGTAAGTTCTAAATATGTTCACATCACACTTTATAGCTGAATAATATCATCGTTGGTGGTCTCGGAAGTTATAGAAATTGCGATCAAACATCGAATGGAGTGACTTGACTGGTTGATGTAAAGACAATAAATGAAATGAGACAGGAAGGACACAAATTGGCGTTAATAATTTGCCCGATTATCAATGTGTTAATTTGCATGTACTTTACAATTACGGGCATATAATATGATAACGATATTTTAGCACTTCAATGATAAATGTATAACATTAATTATGGTGGGGGGTGGAAAATGGCTATTTCACTCGATGCACTCCAGCTGACTTACTTTGACGACGTACTCAGAATTTGGCGGCTTGAAAATTGCCAAATCTTGCACCCAGCCATTTGTAAATTGGATGTGCGTCTCCAGTGACTTGTAATTACGAAACTGGTTCGCTGTGTAAGCGCTTACTCCACAAACAAGATACGTGAAGATATCGAGGTAGGACAGTGGCGGTAAGTCGTCTGGGTCTTTACTCCACTGCCGTATTTCATATGGGTCCAGATTTGCGATGCACTCTATTTTTTTTCAAGTACCGCTGCTTCGCCTCTGGACGCAATCGGTCTCTATACCGTCCGTTTTCTTTTGAGCTGTTTTTAAGCATGTTTCTTGTCGTCGTCGTTCCAAAACAGTGTGTTTGTTTTGATTCGTAGACCCCGAAAATGGAGCTGCGCTCCCACAATGCATTGCGGCGTGACGTCAATTCCAAAGCCCTGTAGCAGCAAATAGTTTTTTGACCGTGACATCTTTTGTTTGTATGTACGAGTCAGAAATAAATCTGAACAGCTCACATTAAGAAGTGGAAGAATTATTTTTTCGAAGCTTGGGACAGAAATTCGCCACTACATAAAAGTCAAAAAACTAGCGAGTAACGGAGGAATGTTTTCCGCGGTGGAGCCACCGACTGAGACATAGAAAAGTCACCGGATCGTCGGCATAAGGACGCCTACACACAACAACACGGCGAACAGCTAAGTAAAAAGTGTTTTGTCAGATGCATCTTACCTGTGGAAGTAGCATAAAGGAGTTTGTGCAGTACACCACCCGACAGCTGTGCCGAAGAAAATCATTACGGCTTAGCGGTATTATATAATTACAATGGCGGACGACATTAATGACAGTGCGGGTGTAGTTACGCGTGATGACAGCCAGAGGGCGATGACAGACAAAGGTCTGGAGTTCAAACTGCATCAGCTCACAAAGGTGAGAAGAGGCAAATTAGGACAAGTGACAGCACAAGAAGATGAAACTGAGCGACTTTTGAGCCGTGACATTCTGCCGGCTGTAAATGATGTGAGAGAGGCACTGAAAGTTTACAAGAAGTTGTATGAAGAGTTTCAAGAATGCAATTATGCAGTGTTGCTGTGTATTAAAGATGAGGAGGAAAAGGAGGCTGACCAACAATTTTGGTTTCAGCCAATGTCAGAACGATGTTTGCAGTTCATTAATAGAGTTAATACATGGATTGAAATACAAACATGTGATCAAGAGATAACTCCCATGGACAGTGCATCCAGAGTGTCAAAAACATCTAGAGTGTCAAACAAGTCTAAAGTATCCAACACGTCAAGGGTGTCGACAGCATCGTCAGAGCGCGTCAAGGAAGAAGCTAACAGAGCAGCTCTGATGGCACGAGCAGCATCTCTGAAAGAAAAACAGGCTCTAGAGTTAAAAGAAGCAGAAATTAAAGCTGCAAAGGAAAGACTGGAAATTGAAACAGCCATTGCAGTGTCTACTGCCAAAGTGAAAGTGTATGAGGAATGTGAAGGGGTTAAGTCTCAAGTGAGTGAAACCAGACTTACGGTAATGCCACGTCGTGACCTCCTGAAGATGAATAACGAAAATGGTCATGGCAACGTAAAACACACACCAGGGAAGCCAACAGAGATAGAGAGGTCTGCCTCTTGGAGGAATCCTGGTGATCCAGGTACTGCAGCAGGGGCCATACCTAAAACACATAGAACTCCACTGCAGGGGCCGAGCCAACGCCAAGATGGTGTCTCACTTCAGGAGACCAGACCAAGTGAGCTTTATCAAGCTATGCAGAAACAGGCATGTGGGATGTGCCAGTGTTCCACGGAGATCCTTTGGAGTACAGGTCGTTTATGAGGGCATTCATGCACGCTATTGACACCAGAGCTGATAGCAATTCAGACAAGCTATATTTTCTGGAGCAGTATACTCGAGGCGAGCCTCGTGATCTTGTGAGGAGTTGTCAGCATATGCCTGAACATCGGGGGTATGAAAGGGCTCTGCAGCTGCTTCAAGATAAATATGGAAATGAGTTACAGATTGCTAGCACACTAATTGAGAAGGCATCGAAGTGGCCACAAATTAAGGCTGAAGATGGAAAGGCGTTGAGCGCATTCTCTGTATTCCTGGTGAGCTGTCGTAATGCCATGGAGGATGTGGACTATATGGAAGAGATGGACAACCCTGCAACTATGAGGGTCATCATTTCAAAGTTGCCATTTAAAATAAGAGAGCACTGGAGAGTCCATGCATATGATATCCAGGAGCGGCGCTGCAACAGAGCAAGATTCACAGAGCTGGTGGCCTTCGTTGAACGCCAAGCAAAGATCATGTCCGACCCACTCTTTGGCGATCTTGAAACAGCAGTGTCAGACAAGGTTATGAAAAAGCCACAGCAAGGAAATAAGTTGAAGAAAGACATTAGACATGGGAGCAGCTTTGCTATCAAGGTTAACCAAGGTTCAGAAATGGACAAAAGAAGCAGAGTGAGTAAGAACCAGAGTGACCTTTCACTCAACTGCGCCTTCACAAGACCTTGCATGTTCTGTGGGAAACTTCATACACTGCAAGAGTGTTACAAGATTAGAGAGGAGACTCATAAGGATAGAGTGGACTACTTGAAGAAAAACGGACTTTGCTTTGGATGCCTGCTAAAGGGTCACATGAGCAGAGATTGCAAAAAGAAGATGGTGTGCGAGGTTTGTTCACTCAAGCATCCAAGTTTGTTGCACTTCTCAAGTTATGAGGAAGAGAAGCCTCCCGATGAGGTCAATATGGGTAGCACTGCTAAAGGCCCAGCAGGGTTGTCTGAAGAAAAGGAGACAAGTGCCTGTACTGGGGCTGGAGGCAGCTGCGTGCTTGCCATTGTACCTGTAAGGGTGAAGTCCTGCAAGAGTGACAAGGCTGTGGAGGTTTACGCTTTCGTTGACCCAGGTAGCTCTGCATCGTTCTGCACCGAAGCCTTGGCAAGGCAGTTGAAGGTGCAAGGCAGACGAACCAAGTTAACGTTGAGGACCATAAATTCCAAAAGTCGAGAGGAGAGTTGTGTGCTCACAGAATTGGAAGTCAGCAGTCTGGCAGACAACAACTTTATCGCACTGTCAAAGGTCTTCACACAGAAAAGTATTCCTGTTTCCAGAGAGAACATCCCACTCCAGAAAGAGGTTGACAAGTGGCCGTACCTACGCGAGGTGAGGTTGCCTCATATTGAGGCTGAAGTGGAGCTTCTCATTGGAACTAAAGAATACACCATATTGGAGCCATGGAAGGTGATCCCAAGTGAGGACAATGGTCCATATGCCGTAAAGACAGCACTTGGATGGATTCTGAATGGACCACTCAGAGAAACAGATACTGCAGCCAATGATGTACAACCATGTGCTATTGTGAACAGAATAGCCATCGACAACGTGGAACAACTGCTTGTACGACAGTATAACCACGACTTTCCAGAGCGTCACTGTGATGATAAAGCAGGAATGTCTCAAGAGGACCACCACTTCATGGAGTCTGTGTCAAGCTCTACTCGTCTCACTGATGGACACTATTCCATAAGTCTGCCTACGAAGAAGTCGTGCGTTCAGATGCCGAACAATCGAAGTGCAGTGTTACAGCGTGCACTGAGCCTTCAGCGCAAGCTGAAAAGGAATCCTGCTCTCCATGAAGAATACACTGCCTTCATGAGTGACATGTTGAGCAAGGGATATGCCGTTGAGGTTCCAACAACACAGTTAAACCGCAAGGATGGAAAACAGTGGTATATTCCCCACCATGGGGTATACCATCCACAAAAAAAGAAGCTGAGGGTGGTCTTTGACTGCGCTGCCAGCTACCAAGGAGTTTCACTGAATAGTGAACTTCTACAAGGGCCAGATTTAACAAACTCATTGATCGGAGTGCTGACACGGTTCAGGCAAGAGTCTATCGCCTTTACAGCAGATATTGAAGCAATGTACCATCAGGTGTGTGTCCCGGATGACGATGCTGACCTGCAGCGCTTTCTGTGGTGGCCAGCAGGGGACCTCAATCGAGACATTGCTGAGTACAGGATGATGGTGCATATCTTCGGTGCGACTTCTTCTCCCAGTTGTGCCAACTATGCACTGCGAAGAACAGCAGAGGAGAACCGCAGCAAATCATCACCTGAAGCTGTAAGCACAGTTCTGGAAAATTTTTATGTTGACGACTGCTTGAAGTCTGTTGCCATGGAAACTCAAGGTATGCAGTTATACACAGACCTCACTGAATTGTGTTCTGGTGGAGGATTTCACCTAACGAAATGGACAAGCAACAGTCGTGCCTTGCTCTCATTCATCCCTGAGCATGAGAGAGCCAAAGATGTCAGAGACCTGAACTTGAACCATGACCTGCTGCCTATGGAACGTGCTTTAGGAGTTCTATGGTGCCCTGAGTCTGACGCATTCAAGTTCAGGATTAACATCAAAGAAAGACCTGTGACGAGACGTGGAATACTTTCCGTCACCAGCTCCATCTATGACCCACTGGGATTCCTTTCCCCAGGAACTCTCCCTGCAAAAATGATCTTGCAGCAGTTATGCAGGGAGGGTCTTGCTTGGGATGATGAGATCCCAGAACAGCTCAGTCATAAGTGGAACAAGTGGTTACAAGAGCTGTGCCAGCTGTCAGAGGTAACCGTACCCAGGTGTGTGAGACCATTGGACTTCGGTCCTGTCGCAACAGCACAGCTCCACCATTTTTCTGATGGGAGCGAAAGTGGATATGGAACAGCATCATACTTGAGGATGGCCAGCAATGACGGACGGGTTCACTGTACGTTAATGATGGGAAAATCCCGTGTGGCGCCCCTGAAGCAAACCACTATTCCACGAATAGAGTTGACTGCAGCTATGGTTGCTGCAAAGACAGACAAAATGTTAAGAACGGAGCTTCAGATGAATCTTCTTGAATCTACATTCTGGACTGACAGCACAACTGTGTTGAAGTATATTGAAAATGAAAATCTTCGCTTCAAGACATTCGTGGCCAATCGCGTTGCGGTCATTAGAGAGCTAACAAATCCTCAGCAGTGGAGGTACGTTGGTACAGCAATCAATCCAGCTGATTGTGCATCCAGAGGGCTTGCACCATCTAAGCTCATGAAGAATCTAAGCTGGTTCCACGGCCCAGCTTTCCTGAAAACCCCAGAAAGACAGTGGCCAGAAAGACCTGACAAGGAAAGGATTGATAAAGATGACAGCGAAGTGAGGCATGCAACCATGGTACATCTCACAAATGCAGCTGAGAATGTTCACACGTTGAACAAGCTGATCAATCACTATTCCAGCTGGCATCGAGTGAAGAGAGCTGTGGCATGGATGATCAAACTCAAAGACTTACTGCTACGACGATGTGAAAAAAAGGTAAGAGACGTACGTTAAACAGAAAGAACAAGACAACGAATCAATGCAGACAACACTTACCCTGAAAGATCTGGTGCAAGCTGAGACGGAGATCATCAAGTTCTGTCAAAGTCAACAATTCCAAGAAGAGATCACCATGTTAAAGAAAGGCAAGTGTGTGACAAAGACTAGTCACTTGAGGAAACTTGATCCTGTGATGCAGGACGGAGTTTTGAGAGTTGGTGGTCGCCTCGCAGCTGCTGGAATGCCAGAACATGTGAAGCACCCAGTCATTATCCCAAAGGGCTCACATATCACCACACTGATCTTGCAGGATATACATGAGAAGATTGGGCACTGTGGAAGACTGTATATGCTTTCACGGCTGCGACAGAAGTATTGGATTCCATCCGCTAACTCAGAAGTGAGGACGTTTCTGTCAAGGTGCGTAATCTGCAGGAAAACTAGAGGCAAACCACTGGAACAGAAGATGGCAGATTTGCCAGAGGATAGGCTTCTACCTGATGAACCCCCCTTTTTTAATGTTGGGGTGGATTACTTTGGACCGTTTAATGTGAAGCATGGCTGCAGCACAGTAAAAAGGTATGGTGTGTTGTTTACCTGCCTTACAACAAGAGCAGTGCACATTGAAATTGCGCACACTTTGGACACTGATTCATGTCTGAACGCCATCAGACGCTTTGTGTGCAGAAGAGGTCAGGTATCTGTCATGCGTTCAGATAATGGCACCAACCTAGTTGCTGCTGAACGGGAGTTACGCGAAGCCATTCAAGAGTGGAATCAGTCAAAGATTCTAGATTGTCTCCTGCAAAAGGGAATCCAGTGGGTATTTAACCCACCCGCTGGTTCTCACTTTGGAGGGATATGGGAAAGGCAGATCAGAACCGTGAGGAAGGTCCTGAGGTCTATACTGAAGGAACAGTTGGTCAATGATGAAGGTTTACTGACACTAATGTGTGAAGTGGAGTCAGTACTAAATGACAGACCGCTGACTACAGTAACAGATGATCCAACAGACCTGGAACCACTGACGCCTAACCACTTGCTACTAATGAAGAAAAAGCCGGGTTTGCCTCCTGGACTTTTCAGAAAGGAAGACTCATACTCCCGCCGCCGTTGGAAGCAAGTGCAATATCTTGCTGACTTGTTTTGGAAGAGGTGGGTGCGCGAGTATTTGCCTACGCTTCAAAAGCGTCAAAAGTGGACTCAGGTCAGAAGAAACGTAACTGTGGGGGACATTGTAATGGTGGTCGACGAGTCAGCGCCAAGAAGCTCGTGTATGTTGGGGAGAGTTCTTCGTGTCATTCCAGATGCTAAGGGTCTGGTGCGGCGTGTGATCATCAAGACAAAGACTAACACCTTAGAGAGACCCATTGACAAGCTATGCTTGATCTGTGAGAATGTCATGTAACTTGGAATGAGAAAATACAGTATATGTTCTGATCGGTTACAGGTTTTGTGAAAGATAATTTGAATGACCATGTGTGATACAGGAAGTGTTAATGTTATTTGGCTCTTTTGTAAGTGTTTGCTAATTGTCAGTCTTCACGCCCTCCAATTAGGGGGCTGGAAATGTTAGAGCCAATCTATAGAGAAATATTTTTGATACTGTTTCAGTTATTATGTTACATGTTTAATTTCGTATGATATGTTGTTAGAGAATAAATGCTGCGGGTTTAATTTGTGTCGGGTAAGAAAACATTACAGCGCATGTGTGGTAGCAGGTTAGAGTGAGCCAGGACGGCAATGGAAATGTGCGCTGTAGCAGCAAATAGTTTTTTGACCGTGACATCTTTTGTTTGTATGTGCGAGTCAGAAATAAATCTGAACAGCTCACATTAAGAAGTGGAAGAATTATTTTTTCGAAGCTTGGGACAGAAATTCGCCACTACACTAACAAATGAAGCCATGAAGCAGAAGTACCAAAAATTGTCACTCGTGTTGGGCCCCAGTTTAAAATGTGCCAAGAAATAGCATGTTTACAACCTAGTACAAGAAATTGACCTGTTTTCTATGGACATTTCCCCCCTTCCTAACACCCAGGGAGGCTAATTCAAGTTACTGACCTGGACCTCTTGACTGTGTTTATGCATCTAATGCCTTTTAAAGCTTTTTTTAATGGAACTACTTGGCAAATGAAATAGCTTGCACAGTCAATGTGGTACTGGCCGTCTAAGAAATTAGTGGTTCACCTTTTGTAACTAAATCTCTGTATATGATTGTACTGTTACTTAGCACTAATTAACAGGTACAGTATGTGTATCTGTATTATCCATCTGTGCAACTTTTGAGCGCAGCTTGTTTACCAAACATGTTAGTATTAGCTGATATCTTAGAAGTCCATCTTCTCTTACAAACATAACTTCTTGGTTCAAAACAGCAACATGGTGGTGGCTCAAACATTATCCTTGAGGCTTCAAAAATGCTGTTGTCTCTGTATCTAGGTTCATGTTTTATATACAGTCTATGGTTTTACTTCCAACTTGCAGTGGTTCTGGTGTCCCTCAGTTTAAGAACCACAGCTCCAGTCACTACTATTTGCTATTGCACTGCAAGGCTTATATCAACATATTAGGAACATATCACAAACTTCTTATATTAAGGTCATTTCCTCAATAGGGTGATAGAAAATGTCATCTTGCCAGAAAATATGTTCCCTTCAAAACATATTTGCTATTGTAAATTACTTAAATATAATTTCTAAGAGACAGCACTGTTCTGATCATTCAAACACTTCTTCTAATAAAATCTCCATTACTGCACAGGAGATCACTCAGGTATGGCTGTGTATACAATGAGAAAGTAAACATTCTGCTGCTGCTCCTGTCAGATGCAATAATTATTAATAGCGCCGGTCCCAAAGGGCAATTAATTTTCAGAGTTAGCACACCTCCCTTTCTCCTCTGTCTCTAACCGTCTGGGCTCATCAGTAAGCATAACCCTCTTATAGCTCAATTCTGACGAGCTGCTTCTATATGAGCCAGCTAGTGAATTGTGATGTCACGCCCATTGTCTGCCAATTACAATTCAATTTAGTATTCTGAATGCTCTGGAATGTGATTATGGGCAATAGATTGAGTGTGTGTGTGTGTGTGTGTGTGTGTGTGTGTGTGTGTGTGTGTGTGTGTGTGTGTGTGTGTGTGTGTGTGTGAATGAGAGCGACAGAGGCAGGAAGTCTGACCAAGCAATCACTGTATGTAGAGATTTGTGCATTTTTCCACCGTTCACTTAGTATTTTTATATTCTGAAGTGGCCTCCAGTTTGTGTTCCTCCTCCCAGTCCTCTTGAGACTTTCCATAGTCAACTGGCTTAGCTTTTTCAGAGAGCGTGACATTTGCACCTCCCCACTGCCTTGCTAAGCCCAAACATTGAATACAACAGGCAACAACACACACAACACAGTGTTAACCAATAATACAAACACGCACATGTGCTTTAGCTGCAGGGACAGATGAACAGTCGGATAACATGGCTGCCTTTTATATAAATATGTCATATTGTCAGTAGCTTTTTAGCAGCTAAAATGTATGCTCCAGTGCCTTTAGTGCCTTATACGTACCAGTTAAGCATGTCTCAGATTGTAAAAAATAAAGACTTGAGGCAAATAACAAGGATCTCAAGCCCCCTAAGGGGAAAGTTGCATTTATTATTACTAGCATTGGTAGCGTTGATTCAGATCATTCATAGTGCATGCACAAAACTCCAGTAATAATTACACCTGAATTCACTTTAATCTTGTCCAGACCGAAATACATACAACAACAAATCTTTGAACTCTGAATTACTATTGGTTGACTGTTTTTTCCATGACAACTACTTTCGGATGCAACATATTCAAAAAAAAAATAATAATCTGCTTGTGCTGTGATCCAATCTGCTTGTCTTCTTTCTTAAATGTCATTGGACATGCTTCTTGAACTTTCTAGAAAAGGCAAATGCGCATACAAGAAGAATATTTTAGAAAAGACTTTCAGAATATTAAAGAATATTTTGTCAATTAAACAAAAAAAGAAAGACAACTTTGTTGTGAGACACATAGGATATGCATGAACACAAAGACCTCCTGCTATATAGATCATTTCTTCTCACACTAAGCTAACTAAGGCTACAGTTACACAAAGGAAAACAGTGGTTGGAGACCATGTGCAAAGAACTTGGATTTTCCTTGCCTCTGAAATGGTCACTTTGAAAATGTGGACAGGGAAGTCTGACAGCACTTGCGCAAACTAACTTTGGTTTGTCAAAATGATGATAAAGCACGGATAACATGGCTGTATGACTTGAATGGGGTCAAGTTGGCACTTACATGCAATCTGTTCACAATATTATCACAAATAACTCAGATAAATCGCAAATCTGTTGCACAACATCAGAGGTATAGTGTTGTGTCAGAGACAGGGGTAGACTCACCATCAACAGACAGCAAGTCTCTCAGCCTGGCTAGATCTAAATTTATAAATTAAAAAAACAAAAAACAAAGATGCAGCTAGTTCACCAAGAGCAGCATAAAATTCCAGTTTAAAAATAAGGGAGAATATTGTACTATAGAAAATAATATAGGGTTGGTGCAGGTGCCTCTATAAAACAGTGTGGCAGTTCAAATAAATGAGAATTTGGTGAAGACGAATCAATATATTTAAGATAGGCCACATAATTTCCTCTGGGAATAATGAAGTATTCTGATTGTGATATAAGGGTGAAGTCTTCAGATAGAAATTGACTGAGACTCAGGCGCAGTGCAGGATTTATCCAGAGAAGAGCTTCTTTATTACAAACTATTCCTCCATATAAACCTGAAATTTATGTGTAATAGCTGAATGTACAATGTGTAAGACACAAAACACAGTTTACTGTCAGATGCTGAGCTTCGCCGTATTAATGAAGATACTGTTACTGTGCCAGGTGCATAAATGCATGCATCGCTCTGGGTTTTTCTGTACTGTGTCAAATTGAAGGTAGCCTACTTATTTCAGTCAATATTACATACTATCATGGTGCGATTTGCTGGGAAGGATGGGATGTATTTCCCCCCCTCTGGTGCACATGTCGCTGCCTCTCCTAAATTATCTTTTTTTATCCCCAGTAAGGATAAAAACATATCGCCCCTTTGATTTTTCATGTAACAGTTTAAAATGCAAACAAACTTTCACTTTCAGTGCTCACCATCCTGTCACAGTATAGACTGTTTTGACTTCTCATTTTACTACCAAGCACCTCTGTGTGAGAGTGTCAGACGGGAGTTTTTAATTTTAGCATGTTATACAATTTGTATTGCTGCATTTTAGAACACTGTCTGAAGTAACAGTGCACACTACACTACCCCGAAACATACAGAGTGCTAAGTCTTGATAAAATGTAAGCACAAGCAAAGGGACACTCTTCAGTCAGTGCCATTATTCTGTTTGTCATAACCAGATCAGCTGTTTAAAAGAAACTATGAGTCATGCAATTGGTTTCTTTGCTGCAATAATGTGATCACGATTTTTCGTTTTATAGGACAAGTTTTGACTAGAACACTGCTGTTTCAACCATGTTTGCTGTGTATCTTTCCTTTTTCCTTGTCATTTCCCAGAAGGATATTTCAGTATTTCAAGAAGGATATTAGGTTAGTTACTTTCTAGAGAACATTAAGCCAATGTGTGTTTACTGGGCAGCATGAAGAAAATCAGCAAATCTAAAAGTTAAAAAAAACTGGTAGAAAAAAATAGCTAATGCCTAAAACCCCATGTGTTTTCAAAAATGTGTACAGAGGCTTAAAATGTATGGCCGCAAGACCAAAAACCAAAAATATGCTTCAGAAATATGTGTGCATGCAAACACACACTGTATACACAGAGTGAAATAGTGGAGTCCCAGCACTGTTGGGTCAGTTCCACTGAGACTTCCAAAAGTCTCAGTATGTCTAGTAATCAGGTATGATACTAAAAATAGGTTCTGCTACCTATTACACACACACACCCACGCACGCACACACACACACACACACGCACACACACATACACACACACTTTCTATTCTTTCTGTAATTCCCATCATAGCATAGGGCAGCCTTTCCCTCTGTGCCTCTCCCTTTCACCTCATCCTCTGCTATTTATTTCTTGTCAGTATCCTGTTTGCAAAGTCCCCCTCTCACTCTTTTAGGTAACACAGACCTTGGATGGAGGCATCCTCTGCACTTTTCTGGGAACTGAAATCCAGCAGTTAAATCTCCAAAACTGTAACTTTGGCAATGCATTTCTTAACCAGTCTCAGTCAGATTGTTACAATTATTGTTCATGACTTATAAAGAACATAATTGACTTCTACTCAACACCTCATTAGACATTTTAAAAATGGAAACTGACAATTGTACATCAGGTGAATGAGAAGACTTAAGTGGCAAATTTCCAGTAAATGCCAGAATCGTTTTGAGTTTGAACACTTGTTTGTAAAAGATTAATCAGGAAAGAGTTTTCAAATAGGTCCAGGATCAAATTTGTGTGAACAACACAGTCAAAATTAAATTTGCTGCTAGTGTTCTTATAATGGCATGCCCTTGAGTACACAGCCATTTGCCTTTTTCAGAGTAGTTTTGACTGATAAGCAGATAAAGAAACTTACTACTCACTGCGAACATTTGGAAAGCAGTGCTCCTTACCTTAAATAACACTGACTTCATCAGAGTAGCACCAAGGTGTTTCCTACACATGCACTGTACTTTGTGATTCATTTGTATTTTTTATGACAGCACGAGTGATTTACCTTTGGACAGTTGCTCACTCTTATTACAAATGTTCAGTTAGGGCTGGTTCTTCAGGTCAGGTTATGTTTCCTATACTATATACTATCCTGTTCCTCCTCTTTCAGGCCTTAGTGTTGCTCAGCTGACCATTCATTCTTTTTAAGATTTTACCAGGCTTTCTATTTGGTCACACCTTAAGTTTTTTGGTATCTCTGTAGAATAAGTTTTGGTTTTTCAGCTAATGATGGTCTCCCTATTCATACTCAGAATCATATTCAGTTTTATTTATATAGTGTCAAATCACAACAGTCACCTCAAGATGCTTTATATTTTAAGACCTTACAATAATACAGAGAAAACACCAACAATCAAATGACCTACTACGAACAAGCACTTGGCGACAGTGGGAAGAAAAAACTTCCTTTTAACAGAAACCTGTAGCAGAACCAGGCTCAGAGAGAAGGCAGCCATCTTTTGCTACTGGCTTGGGGTGAGGAGAGAAAGACAGGACAAAAGACACAATGTGAAAGAGAGCCAGAGAATAATAATAACTAACAATTAAATGTAGCAATTGCAGCATAACTAAGGGAGGACCCAGAATCACCTGATTCAGCCCTAACTATATGCTTTATCAAAAAGGAACGTTTTAAGTCTAATCTTGTCTGTCTCCTGTTCCACAGAACGCTGGCACACTGAAATCTGAAGGCTCTGCCTCCTATTCTACATTTACATACTCTAGGAACCACAAGTAAGCCAGCAGTCTGAGAGTGCTCTATTGGAGTGATATAGTACTATAAGATATAGCCTGATTATTCAAGACCTTGTTTATAAGGAGATGGAAGCCAGTGAAGAGAAGCCAAAATGTCCGAAGAGATGCCACTTGCACTGACATGCTTTTGGACCTCATATGTAAAATTACAGTGAAAAGCTATAAAATACAAATTCAACTCTTTGAATCAATTTCAGATATTATGGCTGCTTCATTTGTCATGGAACAATGAGGGGACCAATCTCATATGACCATGAAAGTGTTTGTCAGTCATTACATTTGAGGTTCTGAAAGTGGGGGGACTATGTATAAAAAAGGTTTAATTCTGAAACAGTTTTTATGTGTTATGTGTTGGATTTAAAATCCACTGTGGTGGCGTACAGCGGCAAAAATACAAAAATCTGTACTGATCATATAACAATAGGTTATGAAAGGTGCAGAAAAGAACAATAACCATTGCCGAATAATAACTTCATCAGTTGCAGTGCATGACAGTTGAACTTATTTCCTATTTCTCTTTGACCCATTCATCCAAACCAACCTCCTCAATACACCAACTTTCTGACTGTATAACAGTGTACCCCGACCACTGGAAGGTGAAGTTACAGTGACAAGTAACAATGGTTTCTGGGAAAGAGGTTTTAGGAGTATTGCACCAACAAAATAATGACTGCAGCTTATCTTTCATTCATGTGCCACAGAGTATGTTCTAATGAATAACCCATTTAAAAGGAGTTTGTGACTCTCCCTGCATACTCCAGCTACTTAAATCCCATTTGTTTGCTATAATGAACAAAAGTGCACAGACTGTCTACGCACACATATGAGAGCATATAGAAGCGTCTGTCCTTTAGGGACACAAGGCTTGCTCTGCCAAGAGTAAAACAAAGGTAAAGAGAGACTCTTTTTTCCCTGTGGCACACACACTGAGGATATGGCAATTTGTGAGCTTGCACCAGAAGGAAAAGAGAGGGAAAATCACAAGCAACTACAACACTTTTTGAAAATAAAAAATAATCTCTACTTGAGGCAGGCTGAACTGTGGCACATAAAACTCTAAGAGCCATGAATAAGTGTTTTTCTGTTAGTGAAAGGAAGCATAACCACTTTAGCACACTTGAAGAGATTTCAGAAAAAAGAAATAGCCCAGTTGACACACATTTTAAACACATTCACAGATAAAGTGAGTCATTACAGGTAGATGAAGTGAGACCAGGCTGATGTTACTGCACAGCTGTTCTGGTTCAGTAAGTGTAAAGTACAGCAAAAGACCTATACAGTGACTGTGTGGTGGCGTGTCATGACAACACTCTTTTAAATGGGGTTACAAACAAAAGGAGGGAAAACGCAACACGGGAGAAACAAGAATAGTGGTGATAGAGTTGGTCCTCCTCTTGTCCATATTCTGCTTATGTGAAAGAAAAACTGCTTTATCCTTGCTCCTTCACTCTGGAGAGCAGTAAAGGGAGGAGCAGCTGAAATGGGGAGAGTGGTGTGGGAGAGAAAGACAGGGAATAACATTATCCTTGGGATGGATTAGGGATCAGTAAAAGACAGTATCTCTGAGAACAGACATGGTGATAGGCGTGAAATAAACGAACAGATAAATCAAGAGGGGGAAGACAGTGGAAAAAAAAAATGTCCTGAGGATATTGGAGGCGAGCAGCTCTATCAACATGACAAGCTCCTGGAGAAATGTTGTCCTCTCAGCCTGGAGATGCACTGCATCTCTGAGGGAAGCAGAGAGAGAGGAAGTCAAGCTTTGCTCAGCACTGAGGGAATTCCTTTATGCATCACCATTTTCTGCTTCTATCACTCAAAGGAGGAAGCGTAAGCAGCAGACACAAGGACATTTTAAATGTAACTCTGTTCAACCCAAAATTTAACAATTTAGTTACACGCTGTACATGCATCCATTAAGACTGAGTGAAGATTCAAGCGAACATTAAATATCTCTGGCAAGCTGTGAATAATAGCAGTTAAGGACCAAATCACTCCTCATGCACTTGTTTAAATGATCAGAAGGACAAACCTTTTTGAAAATAATAGTCATGTCTCCTCCATCCTCTCAAACACTCTAGATTGAAACATAGAAACTAAGGCTATTGCAGCTGTGATTTGGCGCTATATAGAATAAAACTGAATTAAAGAAACAAAGCATATCAGGTGGTTTTCACCCCCTTTCTATGCAGGATCACTGTTTAGACTGGCATATTAACGCATTGTTTATTTCAGGACAATTTGGGCCATCTTTAAAAGTTTTCATTGCTCTTACATACTACGGTTGAGTACCAAACTCGACTTACTATTTTTTAGGGTACTAAAAGCCAGCTTTCAGTACCAGAGTGCATATGGATTAGAGGGAGAGAAAGTGAAACCATGGACTGTCGCTTAGTCACAAAGAATGTTTAGTCACAGATGTTTTAGTTCAGTTGTACAACTTAAAAAATAGTAGGTAACAGTCCACAGTCAAAATGTGCAGCTGCGAACACTTGTAAGAGGAAGATTCCTGATCTGAACTTTGTGGACACTGGTTTGACAGAGGAGAAAAGGTGAGTTGTAACACAACTATATTTTGCATATAAAATAAGAAGCTGTAAAAAACAAACAAACCCCAAAACAAAACAAAAACTACTGCTCTGCTATCCTTTGTACAACTGTTTCCTCTGGGCTTTCATCATTAGGCTCCGCAGAAGAAAATGGCACTCTATGTAGATTCAGTAGCCTTGCAGTGGTGATTATTTGGTGGACATTATCAAAGGGTATGTCTGGGAGAGTCTGAGTGAGCCCTTATACAAAGACTGAGGCCTAAGTGTTAAATCAGAGGCAGGAGAGTAGCTTTAAGCAGCTTAGCAGCATTCTAAGTAAACACATCACACCCAGAGTCCTGCCAGTCTGACCAAGCAGAGTAGAATTTGAAATGTTTTATGAACTCCTGTTGCGTAAATAGCAGTGTCTCAGAGAGATTGAGAGAGAGATAAAGCAAGACAGAGAAACCACTCATTTTATATTCCAAAAAATAAAACATGTATGTCAGCCTACGGTAGAGCTCCTGAAATTAACCTGCATTCATTGTTTCACTTAGTTATGCTGACTGGCAAATAAACTAGCCCCCCACCTCCACCCCCCCAATTTTTGCACATGTCGAGGAGTGTGTCAGGCTACATTTCACTGTGTGTTATACTTGTATAACTATGCATGTGACAAATAAAGAACCTTGATTGATTGATTGATTGAACTAAACTGACACTAATATTTAATACACCTCTGACTACTCTAAATACACAGGTATAAATCACAAGTCACATATGGTACTGGGTAAAACATTGAATCTACAGTGTATTTTATTGTGATGCACTTAATTCTTAGTACAGTCCATTAGTTATGTTTATTTCAGAATGCTTTTTACTCTGAAGTTCCTTACTCTGGGACATCTCTAACTGTTCCCATGAATTCCAATCTTTCAACTCTCATTCAAGACTTTTGTGTAGGTCTAATACCACTGGCTAGGCCCGATCAGTTTGAAAGATATATTCACTTCCAGGTTAGTCTCATAGAGAAACATGAAATTCTTGCAAAAAGTTAGTTGTTTTGGTACATGAACACAACTGACCCAATTTCATGACAATCAGCACAATTAGTTCATTTCATTAGAAAGAACTTTTCCTGTCCACAGCACGTTTTCAAAGAGGACATGCCATCCTGAAAACCACAAAAACAAAGATTTGGAAAAAGTGGCAATGGCTTTTGGCTCTTATTTTGGATTCAGGTCAAGGTCACTGAGATTTGCGTCACTGACAACTCATCCAAGATTTTCAGTAGATGCATCAATTGTATGAATTTCAGTATCCTATATCACCTAGTTCTTGAGTTATCGCATTCACAACATGTGTCCACAACCACTGTCCGCCTGCCAGCCCGGTGGGGTGATGACAATACCCTGGGTATCGCTTGGGGGTATTACCTCAGGGGTAATTGCAAAAGCACTAGCATAGCACAATAAAGTCATTTTGGTTTAACAAAGTCTAAAACTCTAGGTATTTTTACAACAACATTATCTGCTAAAAGCAGAGACATCTTGAAGCCACTGAAACAAAAACCCTCTTAATAAACACTTGGCTAGGCTTAGTAATAAAGTTATGAATAGTCATGAACATAATCAAGCATTACAAGCATTAATGAAATTACGAATGTGTCAAATTTACAAACTAAAGTTCAAAATTCTCTCTCCTTTTAATTTGTTCAAAACCAGATCCTGAAGCCAAAAAACATTGCCTTGTTAGCTTCTTAATGTGCCACTACGTTCTCCAGCTTGCTTCTAACATTGGCACTTTGCTATTAGTATTGAGCATTTAGTATGTCTTCCTTCATCTTTCTGGCCCTTCTGTGAAACCAGCTTGCATTCAGGAGACAGACAGCCACGCTAAAAGTGGGCTTAAAATGTTGCATTTAATGACTAGTTATTCTTAATCCCCTACCTGAGACTGTTTCCTTCCAGGGTTTCTTCCTTTTAAAAAGGAGTTTCTTCTTACCTGTCGCAAAGTGCTTGCTCATAGGGGGTTGTCTGATTGTTGTTGAAGTTTTCTCAGTATTATTGTAGAGTCTTTAATTTAAAACACCTTGAGGTGACTGCTGTTGTGATTTAGCGCTATATAAATAAAATGTCATATAATATCTGCTGGAAATAAAGTGGCAAGAATTGATCAAAACAGTTAATGCATTCTGCAAAAAACAAAAACAAGCAGCTTGAAGAGCAGAGGGGAACTCCAGAGTAGGTAATAAGTCTCTGTGAACTTTAAAAAAAAAAAATTATTTAGATAATAAATGATTCCTTTGTTGATTAATAAAGTATTCTGTTTCTGACATAGCTGTGCTTTAAGCATCTATTATGAAACATTCACAGTGGATTCAAAATATATAGGTCAAGGAGGGATACAGTAAATGGTCATAAATCAGACACTAATGAGGACAAATGTGAATGTGTGTATGTGGTGTATACACCTGCTCGTTAAAGTAAAACTCCAGAGTATATGACAATTGAGGCCAAGTAATTGCATATTTCAGAGAATATTCAAAAACAAACCTAAAGACAGATATATGAATAGATCCAGCTGAAATCATTATTATTCATTATTCTTCCTTTGCCTCCTTCATCCCCCTTTTAATTCCCCCTCTTCCCACATGATTCCAGCAGTGACAGATTTCAGTCCAGATTCAACTTGGCTACTGATTTTGCATAATTTTGTATCGCCTACATTTTATTTTTCTGTTTTGAACTCCATTTTGCTTTTCCCTTTCTTTCCTTCCAGCTTAATTTTAATTCCTTTTCTTAGATAAGATGACCCAGAAGTCCAAGCTTGCACAAGCAAACTGTGCATTAAAAGGAATTTGCAAAAGCGTGTGCTTTTGCATATGTCTGCATGTTTGTGCTCATGAGTTGGCTCTAATTTGTGGTACGTGGTGTTGAGCAGAAAGGGAATATTGATTTTATGGCATATTACATCATTAAACACCAGTCTGATCCAATTTATTACACTGCAGCTCATCTCACAGTGACTGCCCTAATTCACTATACCTTTTTCTGAGAAATAAGAACATTTGTCTCTTCAAAATAAAAGCACCTAATCACAACAACTACTGTTTTATTGTAACCCTTAATACTCATCCTTGAAACAAGTAAAGCATTTTAAGGACCATCAAATGAAGAATACAGCCGTACAGTAAAACTAGAACAGTGCCAGCATGCACTACAAGTGGTCAACTTGGCATCTTACAGAGGTCAAGATGGGAACCACAGCAAGATGTCAGGTCAGCATGGAACTACCACAGAGCAAACCATGCAACTCTTGTTCAAAGTTGACACTAGTTAAAAGTACAGTTTTCAAAAAAACAGCCATTCTGTGACATAAAATTCATAAAATGAAAACAGCGTCCTATGCCCATGATGGAAATATCTTTAAAATCTATGACTAATCTATAGATATGACTCCTTACTGTTATAGTTCCACTCTTTTTGGATATGGGTTAGGCGGTATGTCCCATTTGGGGGAATTTTTTATTTCATGATACACAATATTTTGTCGATTGCTTATCAGTAGATTAGCTGTTTTGACACACTGGTCTACAGGCACACCAGTTCAGCCCCAGGACTCTTCTACTACAAAGCCATGCAGTGTGTGGTTTTAGCATTGTCTTGCTCAAATATGAAATGCCTCACCTTTTGAACTGAGCACTGATAACAAGCTGTGTGATCCCTCTCCTCTTTAGTGTGGAGGAAGTGGTGTCCATATTTCCCATAAACAATTTCAAATTTACATTTTTCTGACTACAAAATAGTTTTCCACTTGCCAGTCTATTTTAAATTAGCTCTGGCCCAGAGAAGAGAGTAGGATTTCTGGATCATGTTCACATATGGCATCTTCTTTACATGACAGAGGTTTTACCTGCAGTTGTGGATGGGTTGGCGAACTGTGTTTGCAGACAATGATTTCTAGAGGTGTTCCTGTGCCCATGCCAGAATGCCTGCATTTTATACATGGCCGCCTCAGGGCCCAAACATCACAGTCATCCAATATTGAATTTCGGCCTTGTCCCTTGTGCACGGAGATTTCTCCAAGCTGTCTGAATCTTTTACTGATAGTATGTAGTCTAGATAATGAGATATTCAAAGTATTTACAGTTGTGCTTTGAGAAACATTATCCTGAAATTGTTCCACAATTTCTTTCTGTTTTTTTGCAGATTGAACCACTTTCGAAACTCTGCCTCTCATAGATGCACTTCATCAATAACCTAATTAGTTACAAAATTCTCCTTCAGTTGTTTCTTTTTAGTGCCACTTACTCTTCCGGCTGCCCCATCCCAACTTTTTGTGAGCTAATATTCATGAAATACTAAAATTCCTCACTTTAAACATTTGATATGTTTTCTTTGTTCAGTTGTGAATAAAATATAAGTTTTTGATATTTGCAAGTCATTGAATTCTGTTCCATTTTACACATACTCAGCTTCTTTGAAATCAGGGTTACATTTTCTTTTGACAAACTGTCAAAACTCATTGTTCCATAAGCAGCTGAGCTAATAATCTTATTATAACAAGCTTGCTAATTAGCAAATACATTATTTTTTATTGAATAAAATTATCCACTTAAACAATCTCCATGTGAATCAGTGTGATTTTGATTAGCCCACCTTTGACTCACAAACTTAAACTGATTTAATTAAAAAGAAGATATTAGACAAGCTCATTAGAGCAAGAACATGTTGTTTTCCTTGCTTCCTTTACCAAGCAGTATGTAAACTCCTTCCCTGATTTAAATATACATGTGTATTTTTTATTTTTTTTAACATTACCAGCGATTCACTTTTTAATCACAACAGTGGACTTTGACTCTAAAACACAGATGGTGAAGAAGATTTTAAAAATAGTCTTGGAAATACAATTTAAAAAACCACATACAACAAGTGGATACACTGAATTATACAGAATAACTCTCTGGTTCCTTGTCTCCTCTCATCATGACCATTCAAACAGCAGTTGCTTTCTAAAACATCAGATATATATCGGATTCAGTACCACATACGAAAGTGACACAGATCGGATTTGAAAATATTGGATTTGTGCTGTTCACACTGTCTTACCATAATCGAATATGGGTTGCATAGGATCAAAAAAGGCGGATTTGATGCGCTTTCGCGTGCAGTGTGAACGTAGCCTAACAGCTGACTGTCTGGCCTTTATTCCCACAGGGAGTTCTCTAGTCTTTATAGCTGGATCAACCACCTCGAGATCAGGGCTAACACTCTCTCCAGAAGAACTGCCGCTCCCTGTGATCTCTGAGCCAAAAACAAATTTGGTGAGGCATCGAATCCCTTGCCAGTTCACACTACCCACTCAGTAGATTGAGGTTTTAAAATATCAGCAGCTGCCTTATCTTAAACATTTTTTTCCATAGGGGTTGCTTATTTTATCCAAAAACTAATAATTAAAGGTAGCACTTAAATATTCTGAGGATTTCCATAATCTGGTAGCTCTGTTTTACTACAATCCACAAGAAAAAACTTGGTGCACTGTTTTGCTGATATTAAAATGAGCAACCTAAATAATGTTCATTTTAAAATAATTTGCCACACTTAATATGCATTTCAAGTAGAAAAGCCAATGATGATACTAGTTATGCACACCAGTAGATGAGCAGGCAACCACATGCTGAATGGCCAGAGATCAGGAGCCCAGATTTGAGTCCTACCTGTGGTCCTTTGTGGCGTGTCTTCCCCTCTCTCTTTCTCCCTGTCTGACTTCACTGACAATCCAATAAAGGCAAAAAGTATTATGCCACTAAAACGAGTTTGCTTTTATAGTGTAGAAATTAGAAGACCATTAAAGTTATTAGACCTCATCTTCTTAAACATGAATATGCCAAATACAGTGCCAATACATTCCATAGTTGTTGGAACAAATATAAAATAAATATAAAACAACCAAAGATGTATAAAAATCACCCTCTGGCGAGCCTACTGTAAGTAAGTTGGGTGATTGCCATAGTGATTAGGTTTCATCCTGCACGCTCAAAAACAGAGAAGGTAAATGCCAGTACCCTTGATGTACCGTGCAGAACTAATGGGCTGATCTCCAGGTGACAATGTTTAATGTTTTAAAGGTAAAAGGTCACATATTCTCATAAATTTCATTCTGTATTTGCCTTGTATACTGGCAGCAGTGATGTGCTGATGGTAGCACTAATGTTAGTGCCATCACCTCAGAGCACTGGTTAAATGTTCCTTGGACTTTCCTTCTTCTCATGCTTGGTATATTTAAGGGACATGGGTAACAGAGGCCATGGTTAGTTACGTGGTGACTGTAAGATGTCCGTCAATGTGAATTCAAGACAGAAAAAGCTGTAAGTGGTCAGCAAGATTAGAAAAGTGCCATATAAATGCCACAAAAGTATAAATATATATCCCCTTTCAAGGACACAAGAGTAGTACCTTAGAAGGTATGTTTTGAATGACAATTGCTTTGTATAAAACAATTAAGATAATTATTGCAACATAACTGTTCTTCCATAGAGATGTGGTGTGTAAGATGTGGTCAATATATATTTGACAGAATTTCATATATGGAATAACATGAATAATAAGAAAGGTTAATAACAATGACACCAATCATTTGGCTGGAATAGAGTTAGAGGCAACAAGCAAGAGGTGTTTGTTTGTTTTTACGTCAGTCATACATAGTAGTTTTCTCAAGCAGAGGATGAATGCAAAGTGCAAGACAAAATGCATGGATATTTACTTGTGCATGATGTCTACGCTGACTTAATGGTATTTTTTTCTATTTAAGTAAAAGTAAGAAATATATATGCCTCGTGTACTTCTGCAGCTGTCCACTATGAGCCCGTTTTGTATGGTTTTACTAAAGAGAATCGTAGTGTTTCTGGTAGTGGATGGTAAGCTTACTGGGACTTCATTCAGCTTTCTGGAATTTTTTCATCTTGTGCATAATCCTCCAATAATCCTACACAGACACATTGCTGCAGCGCCTCTCTGAAATGCGGGCTATTAATGGATTATCCTTAATAAAGTGTCCGTGCCTGCGTTTTCTTTCTCGGTGTTTAAATAGTCCCGTTGATCCCAAAGTCAGTGCCAGTCAGTCATCCGCCACATTCCGCTACAACTTTTGGAGTAGAGTCAACTTACAAGCCACAGTTTACTCACCTTCTTCCTGGGCTGCCATTTCATCATATTTGTAAGACAGATACGCGCAGCAAGTGTCACAGCAGCCGATGTGGCATCTCAAAAACGCGCGTTAAAAGACTGACTCCGCCGGCTCGCACCGGACCCGCCGGATGGAGAAGCGCAGACGCGACGGATGCAGAAGTGAGGTACTTATAATCCCTTTTATAATGTTACTGGAAACCACGGGGTAACACCTGGTGCAGTGTGTCCTGTCATCGTACACAGCATCATCTGTGCGCTCTAGCAGCTCCAGCTTCGAGAACGCAACTGAGCCAAGAACCGAAAGAGCCGAGAGGGTAATCCAATCCCGCCTCTCTCTCTCTCTCTCTCTCTCTCACACACACACACACACACACACACACACACACGGTAACCACTGTATTACGTACGATTTCATTTAAAAGAAACTGATGCGTTTTCACTTAACAAGCATATGATTACAAAAGCCTACATTCAGAATTGCACAGTGAAGCATTCATTCAGTAAATATAGGAAGGTTCGAATTGACGGATCTTTTATTTGTGTCTCAAGCAGCCACTTTGCATTTAGGGGAAAAACACATACTGAACTAAACATCTGTTAATATATTGTGAAAATAATGGTAACTATAAGTTAAAATAAATTCCTTGTTACATATTAAACTTTGCAATGTCTGTTAGTTCACAGAAACAAATCGTTTTTTTTTTGCTTGTTTTTTAAGGCAAGTGTGCTGCCTGTTTAGTGGTTATATTTTCTTCTCAACTTATAAGCTGAAAGAGTTTTGTTCTCTCGCTTCCATATGAGTAACACCAAACCTTCAGTAGGTCAAAATACCCAGCAGAATGAATAACATACCTGTGCCAAGGGGGTTTTTGGAATATCATCTGAATGGAAAGTACAAAAAGGCTAGCAAAGAAAAAAAATGGGATATGTATATATAGATGGAGTAAAGAAGAAGAAAAGTACTTGTATTGAGGGGCTAGTCAGAGAGATATGAAGCTGGAAAGGACGTCAGCAAGTTAGGGTGATTAAGGAGAGAAATGGAAATGTGCTAACCAGTGAACAGAGGAGATGAGAAGCTGAAATGTGGTTTGCTCTAGCTGTAACTCAGGAGGGAGAGCAGCTCATTAACTAATTGGAAGGTTGGTGGTTCGATCCCTGACTGGATACCCAGTATCCTTGAGCAAGATACCTAGCCTTAAGTTGCTTTGTTATGCATTCATAGGTGTACAAATGTGTGTGAATGTTAAATAGAAAGCAGGTAAGTATAAAAACGAGTGTGTCCATTGGAGAGTGAGTTGTACTTCGAATGCTCTGTTAGAGTAGAAAAGTCCATTTACCATGAAAGGAGTATTTTCAGGAGGTGATGAATACAGAAAATGAGAGAGTAGGATAAACAGAGGGAAGTAAGTGAATCAGGAAAAGTAGAGGATTACTAAGGAGGAAGTGAGGGAAGCTATGAAAAGGATAAAGAGTGAAAATGCAGTTTTTCCAGATAAACACATACATATGGAGGTATGGAGATGTGTCGGAGAGAGGGGAGAGGACTTTTGAAACAGACTGTTTAACACTACCCCAGAGAGTGATAGGATTCTTCTGGTACCATGGTGTACTGGTACCATTTTTAAAGAACAAGGATGACGTGTAGCACTGTAGTAACAATAATAGGTGGACATAGCTGAGAAGCCATAGCTTCTATGGATGTAGCTAGCTATGAATGTAGTGAGGACATGGTTGGTGCAAAAGAAGAGGATGATAGAGATAGGGTGGTAACCTGTAAAGGGAGCAGCTTAAAGAAGAATGATCTGAATTTTGAACATGTGCAAATTAAAAGGCATACTAACTTCCACAGTCACTTTACTTTACAGACACAAAAGCTACATCTATCTTTTATACTGTCTAAGGTCAAATATTAAAAGTCAAGCTGTGGCTCCAAGCACCATTGCTTTTTCTTTGAGGTGGTTTGGAGCCATTTTTGTGGTAATGTCTGCCTATTTGAGGTAATTTAGAGTCACCTTTGAAATGGTTTTTTGCATCTCTTTGTGGCTTTGCAACATCACTTTGGTGTGCTTTTGAGCAATATTTCATTTTGAAACCTCTACAGGGGGGGTTTGCATCTTCTTGTGGCTTGTGATTTTTTTGGTCAATTCCAGTTAGAGCTTGTAGAGTTTTTGTATATTTGAGGTGGTTATGAGTCACCTTTCTGATAGTATTAAGTCAGCAGTGACGGTCACTTTGAGTCAATTTGGTCATAATTTGCTCTCATTAACAGCAGTAGTTTTGAGTCATTTTTCTAATGTTTTGAATTTTTTTGTCTGTTTTGCATCTGTGAAGCTTTTTGAGTCACTCTTGTGTATTCATCTCTTTGAGCTCATTTTGACTGAATCTTTTAAAAATTGTTCCACTTTTTAAAAGTGTTTTCAACTAACTTTGGTTAAAAAAATCAACTGGCTCTGGCCCTCTCCTTAAAAGTCTTAACCACCATCTGATATTTGACATTCATACCTAAGGGCTAGGTTGGAGAAAATATTACATTACTTTATATTCTAATTCAAGGACTTGAAAATGAGACTGGTGACTGATATAAGCTCTGACAAGTTTGTGTGTGTGTCTGTGTGTGCATGTGTATTTTATTAAAGACACTGAAGATTGAACGAGGCAAGAGGCTGGAAACAATACTTTATTTCATTATACGCCTTCATCCCCTTTCCTTGTCAAACAACATGACTGTCATCTGCATTCTGCTCACAGAAAAAGGACTTATAGAGGCAAACACATGGTCTTCCAGAAGACATATTGGCATAACCACATTAGCAATGCACATGTCCATGCAACACCGAGCTCTAACTCACACACAAAAGAGAAGTCAGAACCTCATCAAAGTAGGTAAGTTATGCAAATATGTATTAAAAAATAGTTACAGTTTGTTTGTTACAGTATAAAACAAAAACAACAGTCAATATGAAAAAGGCAATAACTATGTCAGTGACATGTCCTGGTATGAATTTGCTCTTTGGTGCCCTGTTTGAGGTAAAACCCTTGAGGGGGAAGAAGGACTCCTGCTGTGATGATGTGAACATCAAAGACAAACTGACTCTTATATAATACTGAAAACCTTCTTATCTATTAAAGAAACCAAGCTTTAAACTATACAAGTGCTCCTGACATACCAGCTTTTCTGTTGCTATTTAATAGAGCTACTACTACTAGTGCTTTTATGGCCTCTTCGAATGTCTGTCATACTGTTTAGGTAGCTCACACATTAAAGGAAAGCTTTATTTTTAGCATTTCTGGTAATATAGCATACATATATATTTTCTTCCTGAGAGTTAGGCAAGAAATGTCTGATCTTTGCATGATTAATGCAGTGATGTGTCTTTTTATTTTGTGAGGAAAATGAAAATGGGTGCAGTAATTGATTGAAATGTGTACACATACATAGAAATACAGTATACGAAGCAAAAACAGAGTTTGTGCATCCTAATGAGGTTGAAAGTCATTATTTGGTATGGCCAGCTTTATCCTTCAGCACGGTCTGCACTCTCTTTTAATTTTTTTAAGTAGTCTGCAGGAATAGTTCTCCAGGCCTCTTGAAGGACATTCCAAAACTCTTTTTGGATGCTGGTTGCCTTTGGTTCTGTTCTCTCTCAAGATGATCATTGGTTTAATAATATTCAACAATGATCCTGTTGCTGGGGAGGCCAGTCCATGACTGATAGTTTTCTACTGTGTTTGTTTTTTCTATCTAGGTTTGTTTTACTGCATTGTACTATGCGAGTGATCTTGAGCTATTTTTGAAGACCACTTTAAAAATGACAAGAATTTCTGGGTCTTTGGAAAAGAAGAAATGAGGGGTGGCTTGACACTTTTGCGCAGTACTATATACAGCTGCAATCAAGTGATAGTTAGTTTAGCTTAGAATAAATTGACCAAAGACAAAAATGTGCTGTGCTTTACCTGTTCCTGAGGTGCCAGAAATACTACTTAGTTGGCAAACTTCCATTATAAAATCAATTTAGATGTTTTTAAAAGTTAATGCGGCATTCAAAATACTACAGACTGTATGTAATACAGTAATACTACCAATGTTATGTCACATATGTCACGTTCTTTTAAGGTTCCATTTGTGAAGCCTGGAGGTGGATATTTTCGAAGTTACCATCTTACGTTTTTTTTTTTACTAAACATGATGAGGACTACAAACACTCACAGTAGCGACTATTACCAGTTGTTAGACCTATCCAAAATCATGCCCTGCTTTGTTGTGCTTCTGTACACCAATGGAGAACATAACAAAACATTATTCTATACTGAATTAGACTTGAGTGATCAAGAAGATAACCTCATAAGTAATTTTTTTAGTGAGGTCAAGGGAGCCAAGTGCGATTTTTACATAAACATATTCCTTTTAATAACAGGAACCCTTTGTGGGCCATTAGGAAGGATGCAGGTTTACATAAATAGACATCTTTTATTTAAAGTTATACAGTTACCGTGTCCATGCCATTAGTGTTGTACAAAAATATGTTTATAGAGAAAGCGGTGGCTTGGAGATCCATTTTTAGGTGTCAAATGAGGATTAAGTACAGTTAATATAAAGCCTGACAATATGTGCCTTATGCTTGCACCCAAAATGTTGTTGCATGGATGCAACAATCCATCTTTCTTAAAGCAGCAATGCTTTACATGGAATGAATGTGCCAAGCTGCGGGAAAGGGACTGTCCACTCTGAGGATATCTGTGTGACTGCTGTGCTGTATGCTGGTTTAGTGATCACACCAGGATCTGTAACAACTGGCAGTGGTTTAACTGAAAGAAGATTTTGTCATGTTGCTATAGTTTCATCATCACCAAAAAGAAGAACAAGGAAGAGAAGTAGGAGAAATACTATCTCCCTTTTTTTCAACCAATCCAGTGTTGAACAGTAGTATATTTGGTTTCTTAAAAAAATATTTCAATTCACTACATTTCAAAAAGAGAGATTAGTTCTTTTATTTTTCAGGTCCACTTTATTTTTAGGATTAGGCAGTGTCTTTCTCTGCACACTGTGTGCTGTTTAGTGTCATCCTTTTTCATATGTTTTTTCTGTTTGCATGGACATGGACTGTCCTTTGAATATACAGCTGATTTCAGGTTTACTTTAAAAAAATTTTACCTGTTATTGCAAATACTTCTGAAAACAAAAGCCAAAATTCTCAATTACTGATAGTTTAGGTTTAGGAGTTAGGGTTGATTAGACAATTTCTTTAAACTCAGGTTGGAATAGTTTGATCTGGAATGTGTTGCATGTACATATGTAGACACATGTATGTTCTGCTTGTACATGACGCCTTTCCATTGAATTAGGCAATCACGATTCTCTTGAATCACACCACGCCTCAGATGCTATCAATAATTTAGTAGCTATTTTTCAGTGTGTGTGTGTGTGTGTGTGTGTGTGTGTGCGTGCGTGCGTGCGTGTCTGGAGGTGGGGTTGTTTATGCTCATGGCTGGTGCCAACCTCATTGTTTTTTTATGAAAACTGTAAACCGTATATCTGTATATTTACAACCGGTTACAAGCAGCAAACAAAGGAGACAAAAGGGCACATACAAGAAACCAAACGTATGCAAATAGCATTGCATTTGAAGGATGAATTCATTAACATAAACTGCAGGTCCACATTGTTGTTGTTACAAAAATGTAATGAAATGATATGTAAGTCATGTATTTCATTTACTGTTTCACTACAATGTAACCTACAGCAAACTCCCCCAAACTGACTCCTTGGCTTCCCTGGCAGTATTTCAGTCATGAGATAATAGTGTGACCTCTGACATTTGAACCTTGACCTTTTCTTCAGATACAGAAAGAAATGTTTGTCAGAGGAGCTGAGAGATGAGGAAAACTGCATATCTTTATCAAATCTCCATCTTATTAATCTCTCTCAGAGGCATTATCACTTTGCCATTACACACTCACACACCTATCACCTCGCTAATAGATACATGGAATATGAACACACACCTACACACTCCATATGTCAGGAAAGTCATTTTGATGAAGCACTTTCTACAGTCAACATGGCTACTAGACTCACACCTTGACAGTGATGAATGTAGTGGTTTGGTGTGTGTGTGTGCTGGTGTGTACTGGACTAGCAGACACAGATTTAGGATGTGTCTCTTGATCATCTCTGTTCTGCTTGTACTGACCCTTAATCACAAAGACCTGTAGAGCCACAGAGGGGAACGGAGGCTGGAAGCAACTACATGTTAGAAATTAAGATGAGAATCTTCACAGATCAAACACTGGGATTTAATCTGTTGTCTTTCAACGTAAACTCATCTATGCGGGAGCAGAACTGAGTTGTTTTTAATCCATTGTGAAATTAGTTGAGCACTCAGTTACAGATGTTTTAAGGTAATTCTCTTCGAAGTAGTCAGTGCAAATTATAACTTCAATTATATAATCTATAGTAAAAATATGTTTAAAATGAAAATGATCAATATCAATAAAAATTGATATTCTGTTGTGAGAAGACCAGCACTTCTTTGTTTAGTTTAATATAAACTATTGTGATGGACCGAGCAGCGAAGGAAACATAGGCACAGGTTAAAGTCCAAAAAAAAGGGATTATTTTTATTTAACACAAAAAAATATTTGGTTAACTCATGCAAAAAGAATTAAAATCTTGGGCCCATAAAAGAGGTCAAAATAACAGAACTCTACTCAAAATTGACAACAATACTGATAACTCAAACGAACTGACTTCCTTAACGAGACAAAGGGGAAACTTAAATAGTGGCTGATCAGTCCACAAAAAGGGGGGAAACACATAGAACCTAACTAAACCTAACATAATGATCTCCAAATCCCCCCCATGGTCCCGAGTTATGGAATGAACCAATTCGCAGTCTTCCTTTAAAGCTTGCTCCACCCCTTTTCCACCTCTTGGCATCTCAATCAAGGGACTGGAGTAGCTGCAACAAAGGTAACTCAGAAAACAAAGATTAAATCATACATAAGTGTGTGATATGATATGACTGCATTTTAGAATGCAGTGTTATGTGAGTATGTGAATTAATTCTAAACCAAAACCAGTTATTTATTGTCCTGCAAATTAATTCCTATATTTAAAGAAAGACGAATGTGAATGCAATGTTATGTATAAGCCTCTACACTAACATGGTGGATATTACCACTGTGTGGCTGTAAGTGCAGCCATCACACAATCCACAACTCAAATGAAAGAGAGAGAACTCATCACTGCTACAGTCTTCCTGCCTGTCCTGAATCAAGGAACTATGAATTATCGAACAAAAAATTATAATTACGTGACTACTGTGGTAAGACTAGACTGAATGTATTCCACAGTTACAGTATATATCTAAATCCTAACCTTTCCTGAATAACCTTAGCATAACAATAGTTGCACAATAGTCTTTGTGTAACTATTGCCTACCGAGGGCTGCCGTCCTAGCTCGCTCTCAAGCTTTAACGAATGATTCAGTAACTTAGCAAACTAGCCAAAATATTCAAAACTTGAAATAAACTCAATATCACCACAACTGGGTGCTCGAAAATGCTTCACACATATAAGAATCTCAGCTTCCTGGAGACTCAGAGCCTGCTCAGCTCCATTTTGTGCATAGCTTGGGTTGGTCTTCTAGTTCAGCCTGTTGTTGATGTAGATGCCCTGGTACTTGTACTCCTCTACCTCATCAACATCCGATCCTGGAAAGGCACAAGTTGTGTAGTGATCTTCCTTCTGAAGTTTGAAAAATATGATTCCTCCCAGAGTGGGCCATAAAATCATCCACTAATGCTCTGTACACCTCCTACCTATCACTAATAGGTAGGACATCCAATCAGTGCAATAACCATCAGAGTAGCTGATATGGCAGAAAGTTTGAATGAAATTCTGAGGAATAAGAGGTGAACAGATGTCCTAATATTGGATAAGGCTGTAACAATTCTAAAACTGAGACTGTGAAATACAAACAGCCACTGTGTCATAATACTGCCCTACCCCCAACTCAACTATGCTAATTAGGAAAAAAGTCACAAAGCTGTTAGTGCATCTTACAAATTTGCACTTGCTATGTTGAGTTTATACTTTCAAGCACCACTCCATGAGGAGCCACAATGGGGTGACAGTAGAGCATAGTGAGAAGTAGAGCAGATCATCTGCTAATCTCTGACCACTCCAGTCTGCAAGCCAAAGTATCCTTTAGCATGATGCTGAACCCCAAGAGGGACCAGCAATAATATTAATTCCAACAGTAGCTAGATGGTAGAGACTTTTTTTTGACTGCATTGCAGGTGAAACCACACTAGTTGTAGCAGTCGTTAGTGTTTGTGTGTTGATGTCTACCCAACTGATGTCTCAGGGTCAGGTATAATTATGTTTGCTGCAAAAGAATCATTGTTTATTTGGGTTCATTCATTCATATTATGTATTTGTATTTGATTTCAAAATAAAAGTCTTGTGCTTCTTTTATGCATTATTGAAATCTAATTTTTGGTTCTAAATATTTAGTAACATACTTCACCTGCACCCTGAGAAATCAACTTCTGTGTTGGCAGGTTTCATAACAAAGTTTGTCATTTTTCAAAATAAACAGCTGCACTGAAAATATCATCAAGAGACACAACGTCTAGATCTTTTTTGCACACATCCAAGGGGAATGGTAAGGTTGATAAATGTGAGGAAATCTTAGACAGTGTCTGTGTGCATGACTGAAGGCGAAGGTATGATCTCAGCGACTCTATACTCCACCTCTACAGGTTTTGCAGGAGGAAAAGAAAAAGACCTCAGAGGAGGTTCATGGATGTGATATGCAGGCATTTGGTGCAACAGAGGAGGTAGACGAGCCACTGTGGTGACCACTAAAGGCAGAAGAAGAAGTGGGGGGGGGGGCAACTGATGTACAGCTAAGCCTAGGCCAAAGGGAACAAAAGGCTCGCTGTCAGACTATTGAGGAATATATTAAGCTCTAGAGTAAAAAACTAGCCTTAACAATCGCCTCTAACTGACAACTGTCCTTTTATTAATGTTATTATTATTTACCTCCACTTGTGTTTCTTTCACATGTCATGTTTAACGTATATCACCCATATATAACTTAATGGTTGTTTCGGCTGACACTAAATCTGGAATGAACCACTTGAAGACAAAATGGGCCAGTAGGATGGGCTATTGCTAGTATAATAACTTAAGTTTGTTTTATTCATAATTTTGACACTGACGTTTTTATCTTTTACTGCAAATGTATACCAGTGTCAGAGTAAATCTGTAATTTTAACATGTAGGACATATAACAAAAACACAACAAAACTGATGAACGAGAGAAAGAATGCTGCTTTTTATGGTTCTGAGATTTTACAGCAAATTCTGAAAACACTCTTGTGGACAGAGCCCTGTTTGACACACAAAGGTGTTTACATTTGTCAGCATTTAGTGTGGACATAGTCTGAGTGTGAGATAAAGTCTGCCGCAGAGTGGCTACATCAGTCTGTGTGGCCTCCAGGCACCCACCACAAATGAGACAATTCATCTTTGCTCCCATACATGGCCACAAACACTGCCTTTCTTTGTGCACGCACGCACACACACACGCACACACACACGCACACATAGCTGTCTAATCTGCTTCTTCTCTGCAACCACAGCAGGTATTTCACCTGCTGTTGTTTCTCTTTTATCCACCTCCACTGCACAGACAGCGTCCACTCTCGCATCTTAGAGCTGCCTCTTGTTATCGGTGCTGCCCTGGTTTAGAAAATTCAAGATGATGTTGTTTTTGAGGCAAGTCTTTGTCCTCAAAATTATGTTTATATAAAACACAACTGTTTGCCTAATAGCCTATGCTGGGAAAACAACAAATGATCAAAATTAAGTCTTGAAAGCATTGGTCATATGTTTGTCACTACTACATAATACCAGTAAGATTAAATGTCCTGTAGATATAAAAAAGAATATTATTAGCGATAACACAAAAATCTAGACACCTTAATTTATGTTGTTGTACAATTATTGTTGTTTTGTTTTTTTTTTTCATTTCAGTTTCTCTGTACAGACTGGTAGATTTAATGTTTATTTTGACCACTGCTAGTCAGAGAGTACACAGTCATGCTCAGACTCTGTGTTTTTCACAGATATATACATATAGATGTAGCATCCAGGCTTATGAGATGCGTGTCTAGTAAAAAATGTTTGCTCAGGGGTTAAAGGTACACACAATATCCAATGAAAAAAATTCCAAGACAAAAAAACAAGGAAATGACACTTTAGGTGACACGAAGCTGTACACTATTTTACTGTTGCAAATATGTTTATTTTACATATATCTCATTTAGTAATCCTTTTGTAAATTTGATTTAACACTGAGTGGACTGACACTGGCTTAAGTTACGCACACCAGAGTCCCCATCTCAGCATTGTGACGTCAAGTACCAACCAATTTACTGACCAGTTGATTAAAAAGAAATCAAACTGACACTGACTTAAGCTAAAGTTGGCTTATGTCAATTATGTTATTTAAATGGTTATTTAAATGATCTGAGTGTTATATCAGTTGAATGGCACTGACAAAGGAACAATTAAATTACATTGGTAGAGTACCAGAACTGTCGCTACATCAGCATAAAAGACAGTCCTAAAAGATAAAGTTTATAGAAATCCATGCACTGCTGCACCAAGGAAAATCGATTAAATCCCTCATCTGCAGCTCTCAGGACAGTAAACTAGTTTAAATGGTAGAGTAATTCTGCCAGTCTCTTAGATTTTACAGCAGAACATCACAAAAACAACTGCACAATTTAACATTATATTATATAAACAGCACAGTTAACATAGGAAGAATATTTTTGCACAAGAAACCCCAATTTTTATCCTAACAATGTGTCCCATGTCAAAAGTGTCAATATTAAGCAAGTTATGATGTTTTTGTTACTTGAGTAACAAATACAGAAAAACAAAAAAAACACTGTTTGTCCTGGCCTTTTTCAGCTGAGGTGATGGTGCATAATATCTAAAAGGCCCTTAAAATGTTAAAAGATTTATGACTGTTGAAGAATAAAAATTTTTACCTACGTCACTAGGGCTGGGCCATATCATATCACTCACGGTAATACCGGTATAATGTTGGGCAACGATAAGAAAATGAAATATCGCGATAGAATATGGGTAAAACGTGCATGCGCAGTGCCTTTGTTTTCATACGCACATGGCGGAAAAAGTATGGTGGCGATGGAGAATGAGAAGGGGGAAAGCGGATCGTTAAATGAAACGGATGAACCAGAACTGGTTTGTAAAAATGCTGCAACTTCAGTGGTGTGGAACTGGTCTAGCTTTCGTCTGTCAGATACACAACAAAACACTATTTTTGGTAGAGCATGCTAGCGGCCCATCGTTATTACTGTATTTTTTGGAAAATACGGCACACTTAAAAATCAATCCTTTGATTTTTCTGAAAATCGACAGTGCCCCTTATAATCCCGTGTGCCTTATGTATGAATTCTGGTTGTGTTTACTGACCTCGAAACGATGTTATGTGGTACACGGCGCTCGAAAATCTGTCAAATGTTTTAGTACGACTTTGCTAAGCTACGAAGCCGCACAGCTTGATGGATTGTCGGAGCATTACGGCTATTGTATGCAGGCGCCTCGCGGAGTGATACGTACTGTGCTTCAACATAATATTACCTTATTGTGTGTATAACCGCTTTTTACGTTTTGTGGATATTATACATGGTTATGCTGAGGATATGTTGACCAATTTCCACTGGAAATGCCTTTTGGTTAAACTGTCAGCAAGGAATTTGCAATTTTTATATAACTTTAATACACATAAAAACACCTGCTTGTTTAAGTGAAAATGCATTGATGGGTTTTTTTGCACTAATAAAGTTGTGAAGTTGTAAAGTATTTTGTCTAGTGTCATTTATATCGTCATTTATATCGTTATTGCAAATTGTCAGATGTGATTAATATTTTTGGTCATATCGCCCTGCTCTATACGTCACATTAGAGCCCCGTCTCACTTCCAACTTGTCACTTAGCGACGTTATGTCACATTTTAATCCATTGGGTATCTTGCAGTGTTATTTTCAAGCAAGAAAGCTTTACCTTACTAGCAGGTGTTTGAACCATGACAATGATCTTTTTACTAAACTTAGCAGTTTTGGAATCTAAGTCTAACCAAACAGCAAAAACAAGCAGGCGAAAAATGTGAAGGAAACTAAACAGAATGAAAACAAAGTCAAAGTCAGCACAAAAACAGAGCTCCTACACAAGAGACAAACTGTGGTCTCGTAGCTGACAGTTTTGTGAACGCCACCACTACCTCTCCTGCTCTCTTGATACAGAATTTGTCACTCTCGTTCATACAGGAGCACTAGCTCTTGGCGACATATGGCAGCTGGTATACCACAGTACTAACAACTCTGGACACCTTGAGAGCTGCCAGCAGCTTCAACAATATGACCCTGAAAATGTAATGGGTTGGAAAACAATAGGATTAAGCCATGGTTAGGTTTAGATACAAAAAGAACTTTTCATTTACAGATTTTGTTTCCTTCCATTTCCCAGCTTTCCCAGCTTGGCACTCTTAGGCTACAAATCTCTTCTTATGGAATAATGGGTTGTTTTTTTCTGAAGATGGTGGTAAAGTTACTGACCAGAAATATTTCTTCCTTCTGCACTGTCAAGTGAAGGTGGAGCAAAAACCAAAAACATCACAGCAAATGCACCAGTGCTTCGCACCCACTTCCAGCACATGCTGAGGAAGCTATAGTTAAAATCTTTGATGAATTATATATCTCCTGCTAACAGTGAAAGCTGCAAAAAGAACCTTGATTAAGACCTTTCCTTAATCAGAAATGATCTCAATCAGCTGGATGGGGAAAGCGCTGCATTTATACCAAGACTCATCATTGTGTGGCTGTGCAAAAAAAATCCTTTAATCCTGTTACTTCTTATTGACACTTTTTCTTCTAATGTTTTTCCTCACTCTGTTGCTGCATGTTGATTCAATTTGTTTTATATGTTTGTTTGTTAGTGTTTTTAAAGACATGATTACACATTGGGTTTGGGTAGTTTCTGCACAGATCATTTTAAGATGCAGCGCACACCGCTGCTCTGTGGGGCTACAAATTGAACCTCAATACCAGACAACTAACCTAAATGTGTCAGACATTACTAACAAATCATACTTTAAGTAAGGTAAGTGAAAAAGTACTGGCTCTGAAATATATAAGAGTACAAAGGCAAAAAGTAACTCTTTTATCTACCAGCTACTGTACAAAGTAAACTGTATTTCAGCCCATATTAATATAATAATAACATAACATTAATACGCAGGCATCCAAGTTGTTGGACGTTAAGAGTTTAAAGGCCAAAGCAATCAAGATTTTCTGTAAATATTTTCTATTGTTTACAACAGACTACACGTATACACATGGGGACAGAAGATACCACCACCAAATCAGCCATCTTTAGCAGAAAACCTGACTCACTGACTGAGCTACAGGAATCCATTATGAGCCACTTGAACTAGTTCACTAAATATAAAATAGGTCAAACTTCAACAGGTCGACCTCAAGCAGCTTAAATATATGTACAATACATGCATCAATATTAATAATCTTTAAAAATCATGCATATTATAATAGATATTATAATAGACAGAAGTGATATTTTATTGCAGAGTATTTATTTTAAAGACACCATTCCTTGAGCCAGTGTCCTAAAACCACAAATTTCAAAAGCATGTTGGTTTGTGATTCTTTGCGAGAGTAGAAAAAAACCTATTAGAGCATGTTTAGACTCACAAGGATTTTATTCGCTAAAATCATTATATGAACCTTTGGCCATATTTAATACGGCCATCCATTACTGTATCAGAATATGTATGACAGAAAAAAAAACATGAGATACTGCATTTTAGATCCCATTAACAATTATGCTGTTTAAACTTTTGAGTGCAGACCTTCACAGGGTACTGTGAAAAAATGATATTTAGTTTAGTAAAGGATCTGACCACTTCTACTGCTGACTATTTGTGATCACGGTCATCTGACCATAAAACAGCTGTTATATCCCCTCTCTAACCTTCAGCACCTCTGTCTCTGTCTTTCAAACACAAAATAAATCAATGTGACCACAACACAAACCCATCCTCGGCTGTGAAGGAAAGGGCTGGTCAGAGGTCAGATGCTGGGGTGTTGCTTTTGGAGAACATGATCACATGGGGGTGAGCAAGGGTCAAAGTCTAGGTGCAGCAAATGAAACCAAATAACGCGGAGAGGGACGTTGTTTGCTTATCAGATCTGTCCAGTTGTGCATGCGTCTGTGTTGCACTTATCTGTGTATACGTGTGTGCAGTTTAAGGAAAAAGGTATTGATTTAGTAACAGAGCTGAAAGCTTTCGACACTGATTTCTTCCTCTGGATGAGAGCAGGAAGGATCTGGAGGAGTGAGGGGTCAACACCTCTGCCCTGCTGGCAGTACTGAACAGTAATAGGCTAATAAAACCATACTCTCCACCCCCCAAGCCATAAGTTCAAGGTTTAATGTGTTCAGCAACACACCAGTTCTTACTGCAATGACTAAAGAAACAAAGTCATAGGATATTCGCATATTATAATGATAATATTTTAAACAATTTTCAGGCATTTGCAAATCACATTCAAAGTCAATTAATGCACTTGTAAATATTTTTACAAAAGAGATCATTAAATGATAATATTCAAATGATTGCTTTCCCCAAAAATATTTAGCAATTTACACCATACATTAACATGAATTTAAGTTAATTATTCTAAATTAATAATGCATAAATGAATTGATTAGCATTATTATTTGAATTCTAAATTGTATGTATGTTTTTTGTCATCAAAAGAGGTGTAAAACCTCTTCAAACAGTTTTTACAGGGATAAACTAATGGATAATCACAGGGTAGTATAAGTTCCACTTAATCAGCTGCCTGCTGTTAATAGTGGTCATGCAAACAACAAGAAAAAAACAAATCAAAATCTGAAATCTGAGTGGGGAAAATGATGTTGATAAATTTGGATTCTTTTGTCATTAAAATAGCGATCGTTGTTGCTCCAATTTCACAAGTAGAAAATTGAGAAAAATGTTTACATAAATATATTCCTGAGTGTAGAAGATTTATACAGATTGTAGTGACTGCATGCACCACTGGGCAAGCTAACAACGCTCAGCCTTGTATGTGTCCATGAGAAAATAAATTACACTATGTAGTCAACAGAAAAGATAAGAAAGGTAGGTGTGTGTGTGTGTGTGTGTGTGTGTGTTCTATTTATGTTTCTATGTTATGTTATGTGCTAGTGCTAACTAATAGCTAATTTGATTTGTTCATGCCTTATGGCAAGGTTGTATTAAATTGTGCTATTATGCTCTTTCACACACACACACGTACACGCACACACCAACAGGTAACCTCAGCTCGTCTGATATTTGACTATATTAGCAGCTTGTGCCTGACAGGCGTGTCACTGGAGTGGTGCACACTGAGCCTGCTCTCGTCCCTCAGGACACTTGTGAAGGTCATATTTAGCCAACTGACAAAACACTCCTCAATTGCCTCTGAATATTACAGAAGCAAAAGCTTCAGAGAGGAGTAAGTACTGATAGCATTCTACAGAAATTCACACCTTTGGCTCGAACACTGTTATTCAGCAATTAATGCTGGATGATGGAGTGAACAAAGCATCCCAGCATTTTCAACACCCCGGTGCAGGAACAGTTTCATTTATTATCGGCTGGACGACTCCACATTTCAGTCAGGTAACATGTCTCCAGGCTTCCTGTGTAAAATAAAGGCACATGCAGCTTTTCAAGAGTTTCATTAATATACAATTTCATTTTTTTGAGTTGAAGATAAGCTGGAACATACAAAAGAGAATTAACCCTGTCTGGCTATGAAACTGTTGAGCTCCACATTTATTAATCCTTTGATGCCTGCACACTGTGTCATGCAAGACGTCGACATTCTCCTCCTAAGAAAGACCATACAGTCTACATGATCATGTAATAAACATGATCATGTAGACTGTATGGTCTTTCTGTTTTTATTGATACGCTACACGGGTCCCAGCTCAAACAGACAGTTGGTGGTACATATGCCCAGTGAAGCTCCCATGCTTGGCAGCCTAGCAGTGTCACTGGGGCCCTGCCAAACACATGAGCTTATAATTGTATTTGATTTAATGCGAGGAAAGTATGCATAAGGTTTTACACATTGACTGACAGATTGATCATCCATCAGCATGCATTAGTGGAATGCAGGTGTTTTGTGGCCAGAAATATGATGAAACAAAAGGACATAAATGTTGTTTTATTTCAATTCGGACAGATTTCTGGTACCCTACTTGCAAAAACTACAATAATATGAAGGGTTTTTTTGTCTAGAAAATCTGTAGGTAATTATTTTAGTGATTAGTTCCTCTAGCTCTTGCAGCTGAACTGCTGTTAACAAACACCCAAGATGCTAATTGCATCAACCTCATTAGCATTATTATTATTTATTATTATTTTTATTCACATAGTATTTTTTGTTGTAAGCATTATTTGCATTTTGATCTGCAGGATTCATCCTCATATGTCGCTTTCCCCATGGTGTCGTCCAGAGTGAGAGAACGATAACTAACATTTTCACACATGAAGAGATGAAGAGTCCGAGACTGACTAATTGAGCAGTTTTGAACTGTATTATGTGTACTATAAAAAAAAAGGAGGCTGCCTGCCAGGATACGAATGTTGCTTATATTGTACACATTCCTATCACATTTACAAGAAGTGCTCTCTTTGAAGCTCAAACCCGGTTGCCTCCAGAGACTCCCACACAGACATCACAGGAGTCCCAAAGATCTGATTGTTCATTAACCTCGGCCTCTGCCTGGAAATAGCAACATACAACCTGTCATTAGTGAGTCATTCACTCTTGCTGTTTATCTCTCTTCTCTTTTCTCTCAGGTTTTCTTTTTTTCTGCTCCATTACTCCGAGGCTGCTCAATTCCAAATGTTCAGAATGTAAGAAGAAAATCGCAACATCTGTGGCAAGGATGACAAATCCCAAAGCAAAGCCGTACTTCAGTGAAACATAGTTAAGCATTTTTTGAGAGAGAGAAAGAGAGAGAGAATGAACAACAACAAGATACACTAGGTGGACTGTCGTTAGATTTTACACACAAAAAAGTGATTTATCAGTTTATCACAGTGATTTATCCCCAGAGAATAATCACTGTGGTAATCTCGTAACTTTAGCGTCTTTACTTCAATCAGGTTGGCAAAGAGCTTTGGGTTAGGAATAAGGTTAAGTTACATTTTAGCCACATGCTAAACAAGCATAGCTTAGCATAGGCCAACACTGCAACAGGTAGAACACTGTTGTTTATTTCAAAATAGCCAAAAGCTAATAAGATTTCCATCAGTTTCTATTCAATTTTACATTGTGTATAATGCTAATTAGCAATCATCAGCATGCTAGAAAGAATTGGCTTCTCCTCATTGGCACTCTGTTAAATGCAGAATTGAATTTAAAAATACTTCTCCTCACATACCATATCTTGAATAATCAGGCCCATCTTATCTTAAAGACCTCATAACACCATACTGCCCAAATAGAAGACTTCGGTCAGACTGCTGGCTGATTTTTTTTTTTTTTTTTTTTGCTCCAAGAGTATTTAAAGTAGAATGGGAGGCAGAGCCTTCAGCTTTTTGTCCCCTCTTCTGTGGAACCAGCTCCCAGTTTGGATTTGGGTGATCTTTCCTCTTCTTTTTTTTTTTTTTCAATCATTAAATAATTGCAGTTTGTCTTTGTTTTTTTGTTTTTTTGAAGACCCAGATCTGCCTCATGGGCACATCTAATTTTTCTGCCTTTGCAAATAAAGAAAGCAAACTAGATCCATTTTTCCAGCTGTCTTAATGTCCTTCCCAAAAATTAACTCGCGCAGAATATTATCATAATCAATAGAAATGATCTACAGAAATAAGACCCCTGTTGCTTAAAAACAGCTGAGACCAAAATCGTGATCCTGAGATGTTCTTTTTTACTTGCTCACAGTCTGATAGCAGTCACACCATGCTGTGTTCAAGTCCAACTGAGTCACTCTTTCATTATCTCCCACTGCTCTTATCTTTTTCTTTCACTGAAATTCTCTTTGCACAGACAGCCGAGGCACCCAACTGTGTGCAAGGGAGATGTACGCAGAGAGAGGATAAAGGACGCGTTAACAAACTGCAGTAGCTAAGCAGGATTGCTGAGACAGCAAGCTATGGTCAAGTCTAGAGTGTATATAAACCAATGCTGCAAGTCGAGAAGTAGAAGCATATCTCCCAATTAATGCCAGGCAATTAGGCCCACTGCTCTTCTAGGCAAAATTAAAAATCATTACAGTCTGCAGGATATGTATGAGTATGGGTGTGTGTGTGGCACACCGTAAGCAGCAGGTGATATAGTACTGCTGGTGTGTGCTTTTTCTCCAAATATGTTATCACATTTGATTTTCATGAAAAGATGCAAAGTAGCTCCATCTGGCCTTTATCTGCTGATAACGATAAGGGGGGGGGGGGGGGGGGGGGGGGGGGGGAGCTAGTATGAGTATTTAAATAGAGACATAGGCAGACAGTCCTTTACTGTTGTCCAAGAGGTTGTGAGTGGGGAGTTTCCTGACATATCATTGCTGCTCTCTAGTGGTTGCTGCAAAAACTTGAAATGTAAAAATGATCTCAGTCCTTTTGCCTGTATCTTTCTTTTACTACTGAAATGTACTGTTTGTACTAAGAATTCATGTGAAATAAATCATTTTTTAAATGACGTACTGATTTATTTCTTAGCAAATGTAAAACCTTTTTAACAATGAAATTCTTAACATTTATTTTCTTAACAAAAGAAACAAATAATGAATTTAAAGCATAATGAGCTATTCTTATTTACTTAACTTGTAGTACGTATTGACATAATGAAAATTCAGTATTTAATTTAGAGACTAAAACTGCTGAAAAATTAAAGCAAAATGAATAGAAATACAACAAAAATCAAAAGGTTTGTTTATTTTTCTGACAGTTATTTTCATTATCAATTATTTACATTACACTCTCGATTGCTTTTTCAATTAATTGTTTTGTATATTAAATGTCAAAAATAGTGAAAAACATTTTTACACTGCTTCTTTTCACTGTCACCTTTGTTTTTGATTGATTAATTGAATCAGAATTTCAGATCTAGATGACTTTTTGAAACTGGTCTGAAAAACTATATGCTTGAATACAATGGACAATACCACCAGTGTCTTTGGTGGATGAAAATGATCAAATTGATACACAAAGAAAACAACAGTGTGGTTCAATGTACAGTGGGGCATACACAATGAAATGTTTCCCTGCTGTAGACTGACTCCTCCTTCACCTCACATGCTCTGCAGTAAGTCCTGGATTACCCTACTGACCCACGCTGAGTTCTCCGTGACACAGATTCACTTATAGCACAAAACCAGCAGAGGACATTAAAATCACATCAACACAACGTCGGTCATAGGACCTTAAACTCACCCAACCAGGGAGGAACCCAAACATGCGGAAATTGAATGTTTTGCCTTGTTTAGATCACATTATAATATAGCCTCTGTCATGTGGGGAAGCTTCCTAAACAGGACATTTTAAGCCCCAAGACCTACTTAAAGAAACAGGGCTGTGCGTTCTCTGCACGTATGCTGGTAATATTTTTGCCCCATGTGGTTGCAGAGTAGTTTCTTAATGACAGGGGAAGCCTGAGCAGTGCGGGGCCAGCTCCACGGCCCTCTGCATAAACAGCCATAGCTGGCTGCCATCTGGTTGGCTCCTACTTCAGAGCAGAGAACCCACTGAATCCTTACTGATCATCTCCACTGATTCCTACATTGAACTGCTGGAGTATGTAGGAACAGTTACGGATTGTAACATCAAACTTATACCCAAATAATTAAAGGGCTGGTATAACCAAACTAACAAAAATCTAAATTCTTGCTTACTTTAGAGGATTTTTAGGGACACAGAAAGCATTGGTTTAATTTGACATATTCTTCTTTTCAGATTTCTGCCACAAATCCAGTGTATAAAGTGTATTCAGTGTATAGTGTAATAAAGAGAGGGACTATTACAAGCAGTACATGTAATATTGATTATTAGTATATTTATAACATTAATAGTGCAATCATTGATTAATTATATCATCAGATAAATCTGATTACTAGTTTTTCACTAATCTATTATTTTCAAGGCCTATGGAGTGTCTCACACACACTCAAATGGCCTTCAAAGTCATTGCATTTTAAATGACTTCGCAGTTCCCAGTAACTACACTGCAGCGGTATTTAAAAATCTTCAAAAAAAAAAATCTTTTATGATATTTAAAGTTCAGATTTCTGAGCTGATTTCTTAAGCAAACCAAAACTAGGTAACTTATCTTGTCTCCTGCCACACCAGAGGAGACAAGACTTTAGACCATGTGTATTCCAACCTGGCTGGAGCCTACAAAGCCACACCCCTCCCCCACATTGGACAATCGGACCATCTCTCCCTGTTCCTCACACCTCGGTATTCACCACTCATCCAACGTGTGAAACCTGCTGTGAGGACAATTAAAGTGTGGCCAGAGGGGACAGACGCAGTGCTCCAGGACAGATTTAAAAACACAGACTGGAATATGTTCACCCACACAGACCTGGACCAGTACGCCTCATCTGTACTGGATTACATCTCCAAAACCACAGACAGTGTCACCACCCAGAAACGGATCACCATGTACCCCAACCAGAAGCCTTGGATGAACCGGGATGTTCGTCTCCTCCTGAAGGCCCGCAACACTGCCTTTAGGTCAGGAGATGCACACGCCTACAGTACAGCCAGGGCTAATCTAAAGAAGGGCATCAAAAAAGCCAAACACCATTACAAAAAGAAGGTAGAAGAACACTTCTCCAACTCCAACCCCCGACGCATGTGGCAAGGACTCCAGACCATCACAGACTACAGGACCACCAAACCCTCCCCCGCATCCTCTGATGTCTCCTTCCTCAACGAGCTCAACAACTTTTATGCTCGTTTTGAGCGAGGGAACCCCACAACCACAACCAAAGCAGACATGACGCCAGACCACCAACCTATGACTCTCTCCCCCACCGATGTAGGAGCGGTGCTGAGCAGGATCAATGTCCACAAGGCTGCAGGCCCTGATGGCATCCCCGGGCGTGTTCTCAGAGCGTGTTCTGGGGAGCTTGCAGGAGTGCTCACAGACATATTCAATCTGTCCTTGGCCCACGCTGTGGTACCGGCCTGCTTCAAATCCACCTCCATCGTCCCGATACCCAAAAACTCCAACTCATCTTGCCTCAATGATTACCGCCCAGTAGCACTCACCCCCATCATCACTAAGTGCTTAGAGCGACTGGTCCTAGCACACTTCAAATCCTGTCTCCCCCCCACCCTGGACCCCCACCAATTCGCATACCGCCGGAACAGGAGCACAGAGGATGCAGTCTCCATCGCAATGCACTCTGTCCTCTCACACCTGGACAACAACAACACCTACGCCAGAATGCTGTTTATAGACTTCAGTTCAGCATTCAATACAATCCACCCCTCACAACTCATCAGGAAACTGACAGACCTGGGTATCAGTTCCCTCATCTGCAAATGGTTACTGGACTTCCTGACCAACCGCCCCCAACATGTCCGGCTGGATAACCGCTGCTCATCTACCATCACAATGAACACCGGTGTACCACAAGGCTGTGTGATGAGCCCTTTCCTCTACTCCCTCTTCACCCACGACTGCAGACCTGCTGATGGTTCCAACACCATCATTAAGTTTGCAGATGACACCACGGTGATTGGCCTCATCAGTGACAACGATGAGGCCGCCTACAGGGAGGAGGTGGATCGTCTGGCTGAGTGGTGCGACAGAAACAACCTGCTGCTTAACACCGAGAAGACCAAGGAGCTCATCGTGGACTACAGGAGGAATGCTGACCCACATCCACCCATCCACATTAAGGGGACGGCTGTGGAGCGTGTGAGCAGCTTCAAGTTCCTGGGAGTCCACATCGCCGAGGATCTCACCTGGACGACCAACTGCTCCAAGCTGGTCAAGAAGGCTCACCAGCGCCTCTTCTTCTTGAGGACTCTGAGGAAGAACCACCTGTCCTCAGACATCCTGGTGAACTTCTATCGCTGCACCATCGAGAGCATCCTGACCAACTGTATAACAGTCTGGTACGGGAACTGCTCTGCCTCGGACCGGAAGGCGTTGCAGAGGGTCGTGAAAACTGCCCAGCGCATCGCCGGAGCACCACTTCCTGCCATAAAAGACATCTACAGGAAGCGGTGTCTGAAAAGGGCTGGGAAAATCATCAAAGACCCCAGTCACCCATCACATGGACTCTTCACCCTCCTGCCCTCTGGGAGGCGCCACAGGAGCCTCCGGACTAAGACCACCAGGTACCGGAACAGCTTCTTCCCCACAGCTGTCAGACTCCTGAACTCTGCCTCCTGACATCTGACCCACGTTAAACTCATGGACTGAACATACACACACCCACAATGGACAACTGTACCCTCAAACACAATAATAACATGGACTGAACCACCACTCACAACCACTAGCACTTTATATAGCCTCTGTAGAAACTATCTACACCCTCACTTATCTTAACTGCACTACTGTATAGCTCTGTGTAAATAATCATTCTGTACATTCGATAATCTTTAATCCTACAACTGTTTACAACTTGCATAGTTCCCATTTCTGTATAGCTGTATATCCCAGATTCTGTAAAGTTATTTATTTCATATTCTGTATAGTTTTTCATATTTATATCCTGTTCATATCCTGTACATAGCTTGTACTCACTACAGCCTGTACATACTTATAGTTATAGAATATTCACAACATACTTCATACCGTGTACATTATAACATACCATAATAGACCCATTTCTGTAATATACTCACATATCTATATTATTGCTAATATATATTGTAATATATCTATATCACTAAAGCACTTCTGGATGGATGCAAACTGCATTTCGTTGCCCTGTACCTGTGCATGTGCAATGACAATAAAGTTGAATTCTATTCTATTCTATTCTATTCTATTTTCCACATTTCTGGGTTTTGTACAATCACTATCGATTCTTACTGTTAATGTAAAGCTTAAAATGTCTCACAAACACCTGCACTGACATTTTTCAAATGCAAGGAAAAAGAACATTTGTTTGGGACTACATTTAGTGACAGATTGATCTGGAATGATTATATGCTATATTTACAAGCAAAGAATGCTTTACCCTAAAATAATTAGTCACGATAACTGGACGGACAGCAGTTCAACAGTCACTGATATTTTGGAGGGTACGTGCTCAAGCACAAAAAGGGCACATACTGTAAGTAGTATTTTAAAAAGTACATTGTGCACAATAACAAATGTATTAGCTACTTGCTTGCTTTTCACAGTCTGACCTTTGGGTGAAGTTATCAGAACATTCACTCCTGGAAAGACTGTCTTGAATATTTTAAACTGAATAATCGTTCTCACTAGAATGATGGACTTCCCAGACTGATGGGAAGGTTTATATTCACCATGTTTTCTCTTGCTGGCTCTCTGCGTTTTCAGATTTATATTTTCTGCCTATTTAAAACCCTTTTCCTGCCATCATTGTGCAGTGTTCTGTGTTCTTTGAGCTACATTAGTAAGTCAGTCACTCTTTTGACCCCCTACAATACATCCTGATTTTCTAGAGATGAATTTAGATTTTTGGTTTTGGCTCAACAAACTCTTCAGCAAAAACATTTCCCATCAGCATCATAATCTCAGCTGATCCATAAACGATACCTCATCCAAGATCAGTTATCTAGCCTTTAATCTGCTACAATGCCAAGCAGACGTCTTTACTTGTGGGACCCAAAAGTACGGCAGTCTGTGTGGTGAAGCAAAACTTTCCCATACTGCTATAAGCTTAGATATTTGAATAAGTAATGCACCTGTTTTCAGGGGGGAAAAAAAGAAAAAGCTTCTGTGAAAGCACTTAACAACTTCTCAAAAACACACAAAGCCCGTGTAGGCATGACAGAAAACATTCATACGCAAAAGAGCCAGATCTACAAAAGAGAGACACTTTCACAAGAAAAGCTTTCGCTCCTGCAGCAATTTTACGTCTGTGATGTAACTTCATTTGAATCACAAAGAAAGAAAAAGCTTTCTCAAATCTTTGCACTGAATGCAGGAGAGAGAGAAAAGGACGAAAACAAAATCAAAAATGCAAAGAAGTCCTCCTTTTCTGTACGGTGTTGTTATCCAGATAAGCACACAAATATAAGCGACTTTTGACCAGCTACACCCCTCAGTTCCCATGACGGAGTCGACTCATTTTGTGTTTGTGATACAGAGACTGTGTGTTTGAGCCTGTTGTGCCAACAGAAAAGTCGACAGGGGCAGCACTAGGGCAAGCTGTGGGAGGCTCACAGAAAAGAAGAAAAGAAAAAAAGCAGACACCGAGGCCGGGTTGATGAAGAGCCGAAAGAAGGAACTCAAGCAGAAATAAATTCCCCCCCCCCCCCCCCCTTCAGAAAGACCCCCTCTTATTGGTAGTTCATTAGTCTTGATCTTGCCTTTGACCCACAGTAAATGCTGCAGCAAGCACACTGCTATGACACCGCCACTATACAAGCACAGACACAGGAATGCTGCTTCTGTTATTGTCTTTAAGTGCCAAACTCAGGCCAAGGCCTAGCCAGGGTTTCAAAAACAAACTAACAACCGTGCAAGGTTTTCACTCACTCACACACACACACACACACACACACGCACACACACACACACACACACCACTTCCGTCCATTCTCTCTCACAGAGAAAGGAAGTGGAGTCGAACTGGCCGAGCCCCAGCTGTCCAGACAGAGGTAGCCTGGCAAACCCAGTCTCCTGCCTGCCTACTTCCTCCTCTGAATGGCTGTAAAAGACTCACAGAGCATTTGCTGTCCTTCAGTGCTCACTGTTTTGTAAGATGTAGAGAGCCACTTCAAGTGTAAAGAAGTACTTAAATGTACTTTCTGCGATGCACAAGAGTGATAGTCTCAACCCTAATTTTTACGTGATCACATTTTGTCCCCCGCCTCTGTTTTGTTTTTAGGGCAAACCCAATAGAAGTTTTGCTCTCTGGGACTCAGAAGTTACATTGTGGGCCCCTCTTTGCTTAGTGAACATCTGCCTACATTTTCCATCAGTATTTATCCCCACAGTGGGCTGCCCACTGTGGGTCATGTGGCTCTGGCCATAGTGCCCCCACATGAGACCATAAGAAGCATGTTGCTGGGTGTTAGCACCATTGTTTCCTTCACTAACAATGCTGGGATTGTGATATAGTAAGAAAAAATGTGTGATAGCTGAGAAACCTACTTGTTACATACTTCTTCAATATCCAAAATATGATCTTTGTACAACAGGAAAAAAATAGTACTGATACATTAGCAGTGAACATAAATAGTCCAGCTCTCTATCATCACTGTCATCACAATGTTTCTCCTAATCCTTGCATATTTACAGGGACATCTCTGAGATCTATGTGTGTGCTGTCCTTTTTAAACAGCTGCCAAACAAAGAAAGACTATAAAGGACAAGATAAACAACATGTTATAAAAAGCACAACAAGCAGGCTGCAGCATCTAAATAGTAGACCTCTATTCAGCTGCCACACACTGTTAAAAATTCAAACTCTAGAAAAACACACCATCTGACGAGATTTTGAAAGGAAAGAGAGAAAATAAGGGTCTGCTTCGTTCTGAGCTGCACGCAGATCATTAAAGTCCAAGTTCAAAAATGAACTTGATCAAAGATCACCATCACATGACAACCTGCGCATAAAATGAGGCTGAGCTTTCACAGAGGATAGCATATTGATTCTAAGTGTTTATAGTTAGCAGTTTTTTTGCTTTTCAGTATACACACAAGCCATACATCCTTCTCACATTCATTTAAGAAAGTCTCAGGAACAGCAACTTTACCACAATCTCATTTGAAATGTGTGATTGGCCAAGGGTCCAACCTCTTACCTTGGGCCATTTGGGGTTGATGAGTCGTGCTTTAATTGCATCATCCAACGCGGTGCTGTACTCGCCCAGTCTCAGATATGCTGCAGAGCGGTTACTGTACAAAATGCAGTTTTGGGGATCGGCAGTCAGGGCTTCACTGTAAAGGCGAACAGCCAGTTCAAATTCCCCCTGCTGGCAGGCCTGATTACTGCGACGCACCCGCTCGAGAAATTCAGCTTTGCTAAGGGCTGGGGGTCCAGTGCCAGACAGTCGATCGGCTCTTTTTACCATCTGGGCTGAAAGGATCACAGGTGCAGGAGAAGAGGTCGATGACGAAGAAGGGTCGGTGGTCCTGCTGGTGGAGCGAGAACCAAAAAGAGAGAACTGAGGAGAGAAGAAGCAAAAGGGAGGAGAAAAAGGGAGAAAGGGGAAGAGCAGGGTTAAATGTTTTGCAACTAGAGAAGAAATCTTTATTTTACTCACTGTTTGACATAAAATTTTTGGCAAATGAAATAATAAACCGTTATCACCATCAACAAATGAATTCATTACTTCATTCAATCATATTTATATAGTGCCAACTTATTATTTGAAGGTAGAGACCCTGCATAGAAAAAAACTGATCATGTGCCAATAACCATGAAACAGCAGGTCTTCCTGTCTTAATGGGCAGAAACTCTTTTAGTAGCATTTGTAGGACCAATAGCAATGATGATTATCATGAAAGCATATTGTCAATCAAATAGATGAGTTATAAAATCGATTCACCTAGCATGCAGAGTTGTGAAAGGAGAAGTATACAAACTGTCAAAACAGTTTTCCATATCAGGATGTAAGCATGTTTTTAATGCATGTTCAGCATTTTAACAAGACACCCTGTGGGGATTGATTACCTTATGGAGCCAGCCTCAAGTGGCCATTAGAGGAACTGAGATTTGTGACATTTGGTTTTGGGTTCAAATTTCATTTCCAAAGGTAGCTGCTTTGGGTTTCCCCATCTCCCACTGATGAATATCATTGCTCTTCAGACATCACCTCTACAAAACAACTGTGATGCTGTTCATTTTAATAGTCTAAATGCTTCATTTAATTATTGCTTAACTGGTGAACTTGTACTAATTTTTCATATCATTATATTGCTGCGGTATTAGAGTGGTTTGCACACATTCCTGGTTTAATCCCTGGAGGAGCCTGACCCTGAACTGCATAGGTGGAATTAAATTGATGGACGTTACCATGGTAAACATAGATGTTAATATTAGGAAGTTTAGAATTTTCATTGCATAGCCCTTTTAGTGGAAAAGGGTGGAGTGCCAACTCGGTGTCAGGGACAAGACCCTGCACCAAGTGGAGGAGTTTAAGTCTCTCGGGGTCTTGTTCAAGAGTGATGGGAGAAGGGGGCGGGAGATCGCCAGACGTATTGGTGCAGCGGCTGCAGTGATGCGGACGCTGTACCGGTCTGTTGTGGTGAAGAGAGAGCTGCGTGTAAAAGCAAAGCTCTCAATTTACCGGTCGATCTACGCCCCTACCCTCACCTATGGTCACGAGCTGTGGGTAGTGACCGAAAGAACGAGACGGCGGAAATGGGCTTCCTCCGAAGGGTGACTGGCCTCTCCCTTAGAGATGGGGTGAGAAGTTCGACCATTCGGGAGGATGACTACAGCATGTGACCAAAAGCACCAGAAAAAACTATTTCATATAGTATTTTTGGATGCTAGTATTTGTGTGTTTTATAAAGGCATCGGGTGATTTGTTTAGAATTTGGGTGCACTATTATTGGGTGTAGCAGCTATTTCAAATCTCACTGAACTGAGGTGCATAGGAGCAAAGGGTGACATGTACAAAAGTTGAGCCCAGCTATCACATATTTTTAGCTGTTTCAATAAAAAAGCTGTTCACAGTGTTGTTTCAAAAGAAAATGTTCTTTCAGTGCTATTACAAAAGTTATTTAAAAAAAAACCTTCCTGCATGCAGATTTCTATCCAACACAACACCAAACTGAAGCTGTTTCATTTGCATGATATGATCCAGTAGTTATTAGCAAATGGGATACCAAACTAGTGCCAGCACTTTTTCTTTCTGCACACTGGTACCAGCTTGAATTCCTCCGAGAGTTACAGAGACAGAAAGGAGGAAAGTCAGAGACTTAGTAAGATACAGGCTCTGTTCTTCTTGTTAGTTTCAGTCTCTGAAACTTTGTGTAAAATGTGCACACTGAAGTTCCCTTTCTGTAGCTTTAACATTGAAATGCTGCCTCCCTCTCTGATCTGGTGTTTCCAAATTTGTCCTTTCACCAGTGCTTACACGAAGGCTTTCATTATCTCTCTCTATTTCCCTTCACACACACACACACACACACACACACACACGCACACACACACACACACACACACACTGAATTGTTTGGATACGCATTTAAAATATGCAGACTGGAAGGATTCCTAAAACTTGCAAATGCATCACCCAACAGTGGATTGAGAGGAGTAAAGGAAATGAAGGTTTTTTGAAGTGTACTGATTATTCACCTCATGTATGCATATATCACATGAGTGACATAAGAACTAACACTGATTTATTTCTTGAAGAATACTGTCTCATTAATTAATATCTGCTGATAAAGTAAAACATGAAATAAATATATGTATTTATAAGTAAGCTGACTCAGTAAACAAATGGACTTAGATGAATTATAAAAACTTTTTACAGATCAAATATTCATGATAAACTTTAAAAAATAACACAAAACAATTGAGGAGAGCATTGCATTCACAAATATATTGACTTGAACTTATATTTACGTGTATTCATGTCAATTATCCTTTTTTATTTTAGTATCCTTTGCTTTTAACTCCAAACCACGTTAGCCACTTCAGTCAGCTGTGTTTCTTGTTCCTGCTGCTTATAAAAAATAAGGTAAAAGAGCTTTTGTGTTTAAAGACTATCAGACTGGAACAATTTACCTGTTGAGAACAAACCAGTTTCATTACTTGCATGGCTTCTCTTCCTACTTTGAGAAGCAGTCGTCCTGTTTACTTTTTTATTAAAATATTTTTGATTCTTTGCCATCTACCTGCATGGGGTTTTTTTTTCCATTTACTTACTTTTACATTAAAAGCATAGTAGTGATTTGTAATGGCTTTAAAATGACTTTTAATGATTTCATTGAACTGTTCTTTTCCAGAGTGAAATGATTGTAAGGCATACATCTTTAATGACTTTAATGACATGAATTTGAACTCAGAGACGATTTAAATTTGTTGGTCTCATGGCACAGACCCACCTTGTTTGTGTAGTCTACGAGTTTTCAATAGGGTTGAGCTTCGGGCTTTGGGAGGGCGATTCTGGAAACTTAATGGTTGCCTACTTTATTCAGTTCAATTCAATTCAGTTTTATTTATATAGCATCAAATCACAACAACAGTTGCCTCAATCTGCTTTATATTGTAAGGTAAAGATCCTACAATAATACAAAGAAAACAGAGAAAACCCTAATAGTCATATGACCCCCTATGAGCAAGCATTTTGGCAACAGTGGGAAGGAAAAACTTCCTTTTAACAGGAAGAAACCTCTGGAGGACTCAGGGTCAACGAGGGGTGGCCATCTGCTGCGATCAGTTGGGGGTGAGCAGATGAAACAGGAGAGCAGTTTTGATGCCTGTTGTGATTATTATCATGTTAGAAAAACTCGTGTCCAAGTTTCAATCATCTAACTGCTGATTTAAGGTGAAACTCGGTCCTTTTTTATTATTTCATCCACTTTGTGCAATGTATCAGTACCATTGGCAACAAAACAGCCCCAGAACATGATGAATTTAGATTCACTACCACCATGATGTTTGAAAGCTGGTACAGTGCAAGTACAGTACAAGTTTGAAAGCCTAACCTTTACTTTGTGGCTTGTCCACACGAGCAGCTACAAATTTCAATCAAGTTTGAGAGTGTCAAGTTTTGTTCAGGGGCTTCTCCATCACTATCAATCTGCCACTCCCGTCATTCATGACCCTGAGATACTCAAACTCCACTTTGGTCAGCAACTCATCCGTGAACCAGAGTGGGGACTTCGCCCTTTTCCTGCTGAGAACCATAGCCTTGGACTTGGACGTGCTAATTGTCATTCTCGCCACTTCATCCTCACAAGAGCATCACCTGATGATGCCAAAGTGGATGCCTTATGCCACTTGGCTCTGCCTAAAAGTTCTGTCTGAAATATTCTGAAGAGAATCGGTCACAAAATAAATTCAAATGTGTGCATCCAATTCTTGTTTTTTAAAGTAATTAAAGAGGTATGCTGTGCAACCATTCCACTATATAAAATGCAGTGTTTGAAGAAATCACTAAAAGCTCCAAGTTCCCATGAGATTCATGCCCATGATTACAAACCTCTGACCACAGCTACATATATATTGGGACCTGTTTGAAAACAAGATGCTGCTGCTGTGTGCCCATGTGCTGTAAAGATTAAAGTCTGATTAAAGTCTCAGTGTAAGCCACAGTTTAGAAGAGCACTGCTATACACAAGTTTCCACATAACAACAATGTGTGAAAATGCTAATTTTCATTGTTTTTCTCTTTTATTACATTATTTTCATTAATGTGCCAGGTTGTTATGAGGTTCTAGTTCTGATATGACGAATGTTACATAAAACACAGGTAAATAAAGAATATCACATACAGTATTGTCTGTACTGAACTAAAACTGTTCCTGAACTTGAATGCAACTAGTAGAGTGCAAGAAGAAAAACTACTCTAAGTGGACTTCTGCATTCATACACATTCCACTGATAGCTGTGTTATACACATTTTTGTGTTACACTGTTCTTAAACAGAGCTCTGGCTTAACTGAAACTTCTCTGTAATGTTGTGCACCTGTGGGTAAAATACTTTGTTTCCAAATGGAGAGGATATGTTTGTGTATGAGTGAAAACTGGAAAATAGAAACCTGGAGTCTAATGTATCAAATGGTTAAGTGCTTATTTGGCTAATCACTCAATACAAAAACAATCCTGCCAGTTCATCTAAAGGATCAGTTATGATCACCTTGTTTTTATGTCTGTTTTTAAATCTATCTGTGATATTTTAGTCACCAGAGCTTACTTACATTTCCCTGAATGCAGATTGTTTTTTCTAGCCCAATTTCTCCTCTATCTTTCTATAGCTATTTACATATAAACTACCGTACAAATGAAAATCTGCTCGAGTTGGCTGGAGGTTTGACCATGTAGGTTCACCTCAGTCTTGCATTACAGACTTGTGTGTCTACATGTTTAAAAGCAGAGGTTTGTTGGTCTGGAGTATTCAGGTGTGTTAACACAATGACACAATTTTTGCAGGAATAGATGTCCCAACAAATTCACACCAATGTGAGACCATGCAAAGAAACTGCAACAAAACAAAACAAAATGTTAAAGTTCTTGACAGTAGAATTATAAAAAGAAAGAACAAGCATGGTTAATGCTGCTGAATGCTGTGTTCTACAATAATAATAATAATAATAATAATAATAATAATAATAATATTATTATTATTATTATTATTATTATTATTATTATGGGCCATACTTTTTTTCCACATGACTTGCATTAGCATTTCTGGTTTGTAGAGGAGCAGAGTTGAGTCATCTGTTTGTTTCATGTTCCTGTAGCAGCTTATTAATAATGTTGCTGCTTACACACAGACACACCCACACATACACACACACACACACACACACACACACACACACACACACACACAGCTGTCCCAGTGTGTAGACGGTAGCACCAACTCACTCAGAAGACAGGTTATCAGAAGTGTCACTGCTGATATGTACTTTCTGCATTTGGCTGTAGAGCAAAAACTACAACACACACACACACACACACACATTACAGAAGAAAGTGTCAGGTTGCATTCCAGAAGTTTACAAAGAATTTATTTTTGAGGAACAACACTGCCAAACGACAGGAACACAACATGAATATCCTGTGGCAGTCCTTCCACGATTACACACAAACACACACTTCCCCTTTGTTCTGTCTTACTACTCCCAGCCCCATTTTCAGCCCAGGTCACAGGGAGTACATTCCTGGTAAAAATATAGAGACAGAAAGAGACTGATGGGACGAGTACCTGAAAGAGAGGAAACTGTTTGCCTAAAACTGGCCGTTAGATCTTTAATGTGTCATATCGTCGATGGGGCGTCAATGAAACAAGCTGTAGCTGTATGCAGCTGTATGTATAAATGTGTGACATAATGCTAAGGGCAACAAAGATGGAATAGTTCAGATTATGTTTGAAAGGTACTGGAAATCTGACTAAACTGAATATTAGCAGTTAGTTGCAACTGTGATACTATAATGTACCTGCATGCGTGGTTTCAGTTTCTCCGGTGTAATGTAATTTATTTATTTTTTATTTGTCAGTCAGTTGTAATATCAAAAATATATTTGAGCTTTTGGACTGTTGAGAAAGATTATTTAAAGGATATGAAATGTGTCACTATTTTCTGACACTTTATAGAATAAAACAAATAATCAGTTATTTAAGATTTTCACATAAACATGCTTTTGATAAATATACATTTTATTGTGAATGTTTTTTGACAAATATGTATACAGTAAAAGAAAGGAGAAAAAAAAAGAAAAATGGTCTTGACCAGTCACACCTGGTGATTATTATCAAATCATCTAATAGTTTAGACTCTTTACATGGTGGGGCAAAGGAGGGGCAAGAGGTCTAGACAGAGTGGCACATGCCTCTTTAGTAGTGAAAATCTCCTATGTAACTGAAGTCAACAAAATATCCACAAAAACACTTTAAAACTCTTTATGGCATCATTATTGCTTCTATCTCTTTTCTTCTCCTTTAGATGGGTAGGCTTAGAGAATTAGTTTTTACAAGTATTTTAAAGACATAAAAGTTGGGGGGAGCAAGAATCTACTCACTTTTTAAAGATGGCATTGCTTATTTCAGCAAGACAGTTCCACGCAGCAGAAAACTGTCTGTCGCATTATGAAACCAATGCAAGGACACAGGAGTCCTTAACCTGTATAGCCAAAGAAATCATACTACAAGAATAGGAAAACCTTAGACAGAGTTTCTTGAGTTTAACATTTAATATGTTATTCTTGTAATTTCTTCAGTTAAAGCTACATTTTCTTTTTGCAAATTATTGTTCTTTAAATGTATCTCTTGCATATCATCCCAAGTTTTTGTGTCACTTCTACAGAAGTGACAATTTTTACATTTTAAAGCTGAGAATAATTCCACTTACCAAAACCATTAAAATTTAAAATAACTCTCTACAAAGCTCTCAGATATTTATTTTAGTCTGTATAACAAAGTATGTCCTGCCAATTTCACAGTGTAGCTCTGAAAAAAAAATCCCTGTCACTTTGTAAATGAAACTTCTGAAACTCGTGTCTGCGCCTTGACACTTTCATTTTTGTTTTTTGTACTGACTTTACTGTAACTTTAATTTGCTTTCTACATTCTGATATATTTCACGCTGTAAAAACAACTTACAGTAAAATTACAGTTGGCAACTTAATGAGCTCCTTTGTTTATGTCTTTTGTATTCCATGGTGTTCCTATAATGTCGTTTCCCTTTTAGTCTTCCTTGTATGCATTTAAGGAATACATGCAGTAAAGATGCACTTCTATTCTATTCTGTTCTGTTTTTAGTTGTATTAGTAAATAAAAATCTGTTTCACAACATCCACAGGTATAAATGAGCCTGTCAGAGCTCAGATGGAGCTGTCTATGAACTCCATGTTTCAAAATAAGCCCTGCACGATGGCAGCTCATCGTGAGATGTCTGTGTGTAAGCGACTTTTTTTTCTCTTCCCAGCCTCTTACCGATGGCGCTGAGCAGCCGCGGTTTGTGTCCTCTGTGAAACCACAAGATAAAGCGACTGTTTCCACTAGCCTTACCTTCTCTTTCCTCGTTCTTGGCTTTTCCATCTCTGCTAAATCCGGCGACCGGAGCTCTAAACTTTCATCCCGCAGCAGCAGCAGAGAGACAGAGAAAAACAGTCATCCAAAGCCAGGGTACAAGTCCACTGTAGGTTATCCAGCGGTATATGTTACCAATAAACTTGAGAGTGAGAGGCTTGTGTGCTATGCAGCGGTGCTCCAAAGTTTCTCTGAGTGAAAGTTAATCCAGACTGCGTGCGCCATGTTCCCACAGGCGAACTTCTCCCCATAGCGGAATTTTTGTCCGGTGAGAGGCGGGGATCCGGTCGGCTCACCAGCTCACAGCAAGGTTTCAATTACTCTTCATGACATCAGAGAGGAGTTGAGTTACCTGACAGATATTCATTTCAGCAGACTTTTACACTGTGTTGGTGTAGTATGTTAACAGGAAGCCATACTTTGTGTAGGAATGAGGACTTGTTTAAAAATATATTATTTTATAGCATTTAGAGTCTATTGTAGAATATAGCCACCTACTCCGAGTGCTAGTGCCCTATACGGTTAAAAATAACGTTTGTTTAAAAAGACTTTAGACTGGAAGAAACATTATTAACATTATTGTGATTGGTGCAAAATTCTATGGACATGTAGACAAAGGGAACAGAGGTATTTAGTAGGTAAGGTGTTAGAGAAATGCAGATGGATAGATAATAGTACATTCTGCAAAAAGGATGAAAATGTCTGTACTAAACATGCACTTTAAGAAGAGGGAAGAACACAGGGTGACATATAAGAGATGAGGAAGGTGCACACAGAGGGTCCACATCTTATGCAAAATGTGCAATCTGAAAGATATAGGAGACTGCAAGGTGGTGTCAGAGGAGAATGTCGCTAAACAGCATCAGATGGTTGTCTGTAGGATGCCTTTGTACATTAAGAAGAGGAAGAAAGTGAAGGCAGAGGCAAGGAGTAAGTGAAAGAAGTTGAAGAAAGAAGAATGTTGCACAGAGTTCAGGAAGAAGTTGAGGCATGCTCTGGGTGGAAGGAAAGAGTTACCCGATGTTACCTGTATATTAAAGATGGCCCACTAACAAAACAAATTAGCCTCTTTGACTGTGGTAATACAAACTAAAATATCAAGAAGGTAGGTAAGGCTCTTTGTTGATACTGATTTTTGAATATTTTATGGAATTATACATAAACTACTAACTTTTAACTACTAATACTGTACACTTCACTGTGGTGTGAAAACTACTTTAGATCAAAGCATTTATTGACCAGACATTAACAAAAAACTGAGCACTGTCTCCTAAAGGAACCACGTGACGATCCCACATTCTGAATCATCCAGAAGGAGCCCCATTTGCATATACAATGGTCCCTCGTTTATCGCGGGAGTTACATTCTAAAAATAATCCGCGATAGGTGAAATCCACAAAGTAGCCAGCTTTATTTTTTACAATTATTACAGATGTTTTAGGGCTGTAAAGCCCCTCACTACACATTTTATACACTTTTCTCAGACAGGCATTAACATTTTCACACTTTTCTCTCTTTTTTAAACACTCTCAAAGTTCCAACCTTCGTAGAAAAAAAAGTCCAGTATTATACAATGAAACCAAAGATCAAACCCTGTATTCAGGTCAGGTCAGGACGCAGAACACAATGCACTGAAAAAAAAAAGAAAGCATGCAAAATTGCACACAAAAAAAATCCAGCGAGGTCGCAAAGGTGTCCCGCGTTATCATCATCACCTTTATTTATAAAGCACTTTAAAACAACCACAGCTGACACAAAGTGCTGTACATTGGAACTATATAATAAAGTCACATAAGATATAAATAAAAAGCCAAATAAAAGAAAAAGTAAAATACTTAATTAAATAACTAATTTAGTTACAAGAGAAACTAAGTCTCACTGAGGTTAAAAGCCAAAGAATAAAAGTGGACAGTGAAGGGGCCTCTCTAACATGCAAGGGCAAATTATTCCATAATTCAGGACCCACAATAGAAAAGGCCCCTCTGAGCTTCCTCCTGGATCTCGGTACCTCCAGGAGCAGCTGGTCAGCTGACCTGAGAGACTGACAGGGTGTGTGGGGATGAAGATGCTCACAGAGGTAAGGCGGGGCAAGATTGTGAAGGTATTTAAAAACAAACATGAGAATTTTAAAATGAACTCTAAAAGACATAGGCAGCCAGTACAGAGAGGCAGAGAGTGCAGGCCAAATGTCTTACTTACTCATTTGTGGCAAAAAACTGAGGCCGTCATTTTTATAAATGCATTTTGTTTCTTATTTGTATAGTTAAATATTACGCTCATGCTTGTGATGTGGACATATGCAGTTTATGTGAAGAGATGCCTAACTTAAAGAGTAGAAGCAGGATAATAGCCAGTCTGATTCTGTTTTTATGTCAGTAATGATGCCTACTGACAAACACCTCTAAAGCTCAACATGTGACATTTAAGATCTGGAACTCTCAAGATGTTAAATAGGTTTCATTTTATGTTTTACACTGCGCAAATAAATCTTGAAAGTTTGGCTAAACTTAAAATTAGCTAGCAGGTCTATGCAAAACAGGGAGAAACTATTTGTTTGCTTGAAGTAACTCTGACATAACTCTAACATTTACATTTTTCTTATAGATTAAGCAAACTTGTTAGTGAACACTACTCTTAGTCTTTAGCCTAAGCTGCATTCATCACTGCAGTCCTTAGCCTCACATTTACCATACAGTGTTGAGAATGATATTGATTGTCTCGTTTAACTGTTAACAAAAGTAATAACAATAATAATAATATATAATAATAATCTCAATTATTTTGAGAACATTAAGCAAAATCTACATTGCAATCCTTCACAGTGTAGCAAAAATATAGCATTCAAGTCATAAAATTAACAGGTACAAAGAAGACAATGATAACAATGTATCTTAACATTTAACAATATATCTTAACAAACTACTGTTTTTAAATCTAATTAGTTTTTTTTTTCTTTTTACATCTTACAACATAAAGTACATTTCAACATTTATTTCTTACGTACAGCTATTTAAGTAATTTTTTCTCTTTCATAGCTTTACTTACAACATAATTTGCAGCATTCTGCAACTCATACAGTACAGTGCAAATACTTACATATAGGCTACACATGTGCTGAAACATGAATATAAAACGCATCTACAGTATAGGGTACAGAACTGCAACCATGATTTTATTCTGTGAATACTGAGGTCAACAGTAACCTTTCTTCCAGGACAGCCAAAGCTCCTCCTTTTTAATGAGATGTGTTTTCATGGCAGATATCTCCATCTGTCATCTCAGGAGAAGCACATGTGTTACTATTCATTTTAACAATGGCTCAGCTGAATTGAGTTACTGCAGTGAGTCATTATAGTTTGCCAGCATGGATTATTACAGCTGGCTCTTGAACTTGCACACCTCAATAAAATGCTCTTCTTATTAAATGTTAGTTAGTAAAAAAACTATGGTGTCCTGCTAAGACCTACCAACATTTCTGTTACACTTTAGGAATAAGTTTATCTTGTCCTCAACAAGGCCATTTTGTTCCTTAGGTACAACCTCCACAACATCCCATATAGTAGACACCATAAATACACAGTACAATATTTCATAGTAATCCAAAGTTTTCAGTATTGGATAATAAATAAAGAATTGTAACAAAAAAAAAATATATATACACATATATATATATATATATTTCCTTCTCTGTAGGTTTTGCCTAAATAGTATAAAGTCAGTGGAAATAAATCTTCTAAGTTTGTATTGCTGATCTAAAAATTAATTAAATCAAATTAACATGATCTGTGCAGGCCTTAGAACATCAAACGAGAGTTGAAGTTGTCCTGTTAGTCATTATTGACAGAAAGACTTGAGCGTAAAGACAAATAAAGCTTTCCATAAGAGAGACTGACTGTGAAGAAGATTCATCAGGAAATGAACAGGAAAATTTTTTGCTAATCCATGTGAAAATAGATTTCATAGTGTCTTACGTATATAATATTGAACATTAGGACGAGGTTTTTTTCCCTTTAGACATTTTTTCTCTTCTTCTTCATTTGTCTGCGTCGGGTCAATCTCAGACACAGTTTGTGGAGCCTCACTTCTCTGTCTTTTCTCTTAGCTCTCCTTGGGTTTGGCCTCCTGAGGTTCAGTTGTACTGCCTGTAGATGGTGTTGCTCCTCCACTGCTACGCTGGTCCACTGATCCTGCTGAGGAAGCTCGGCTTTTACCACGACTAGAGTACAGCTGTTGAATGAAGCAGAAGAACAAATGTTTTGTGATGCTACTTAGTATTTAGTTTTAGTGTTAGAGTTGACATACCTTTACTTTACTTAAAAATGTATATTTCATGCAGTTTTTCTAATCATCCACTACATGGGATTATTTACATACAGAACAAGTATAAAGCTTAAGAGAATGCACGGCTGAACATGTATTTTAAATCACTGTATGCAATGGAAATGTGTGTAGCATCATCTCATGATCCGATGATCAGTATTTCCATTTTTTTAGGCACCAAACTAAAATATGTAGCTGTATATGAAAGATTTAGAATTATAGCTCCATGTCCACAGACTGATGCATGGCCATTTTGACCATTAATGCTATGTCATAATATATCAGTCATAGTGACTGTGTACTTGATCTGACTTCTTCTGTTATACACAGTGATATAACTGTATTATATTCTTTAAAGCTAGGCCAGTTAAATATATCTACTGTATATGTTTGTATACTTACTTGCTGTCTGCCGTGCATTCCTCAAGCAGGAAGCAGGACTGAGACACATGTCCCAGAAGATGAGCTTGCACTTTGGTCAGTTGTCTCTGTTTAGCCAAAGTCTGGAATATTCTAGAAGTACAAAAAGCCCAGTCAAATGAAATGTCCGAGCACATGACAAAGGCAGAGAGCATATGAAAAGGCCACTAGAACAAAAAGAGAACTGGAGAGAGTATCAAAGCAGAACAAAGCCGAGTGCGCTGTTATCTCAGTGTTTGCACATGCCCTGTAATTACTAAGTAAATGTGTGTATTTTAGATATGGTGTGACACATGCTGAAAAATTACCCCCGATCAGATTATTCTAGAAAAAAAAGCAAGTAAAAATTCTCCGTATGACTTCCCTGTACTGGTAATAATACAGAGAATTTACACAGTGTGTTGCCTTACCTGACAGTACAGTTGCAGTGGTAAAGTGTCTTTGGCTCCTGGTTGTAGAAGCCATATTTCTCATGCTGGGATGGGATCTTGTCCCTACACTCATCGATATCCTTATAGATACCACATGACATTGCTGTAGAGAAGCATCGGCAGAAGTGGTCAGTTACTCTGTTGTAGGAAAATCAGTGAATAATATACTGAGATGTGGTTAGTATCAAATACCTGTGATATCAGGGCCTACTTCAGTCACAGTATGATTTTTGGTTGGTACAATGTTCTCCAGATTTTCTCTTCTGTCAGGAACAGATCCCAAAGGTGTCTCTGTTGCATTACTGCCTGTGTATGTTGTAGCGTTAGTAAGAGGAATGATGGAGGCAAAGGGTGTAGGGACTGTGAATGCAGCAGCAGTATTGGAGGAAAGCTGTAAATCTGAAGTGCTATTCTCTAGGAGTTCTGCAGTTGTGGTAGAATTGATCACGGAGCTGTTCATGGTTTCATCTGTTGGCTTAGATTTGTACAATATGGGTGAATGAACCTCAGCATACAGAGCCATTTTAGTCTCCTTACACCTGCAAGTGAACCCAAAGGACGAAAAAATTACAGAAATATTTAGTTTTCTTATTGTTCCCAAGTGTTGACTTGGAAGATGGATGCTTTCTCTCAGATCAAAATTAAGTTACAAATACCAGCCTGAAACCAGTCTGAACCAAAAGAGATCAAAACTATAAACTGTATAGAAAAGATGGACTTAATTCAATTCAATTCAATTTCATTTATATAGCGCCAAATCACAACAACAGTCACCTCAAGGCACTTTATATTGTAAGGTAGACCCTACAATAATACATACAGAGAAAAACCAAACAATCAAATAACCCCCTATGAGCAAGCACTTTGTCAACAGCGGGAAGGAAAAACTCCCTTTTAACAGGAAGAATATCCTCCGGCAGAACCAGGCTCAGGGAGGGGCGGGGTCATCTGCTGCAAACGGTTGGGGGGAGAGAAGGAAGACAGGATAGAAGACACTTAGCTACAGTGACTTCGCCTATTACTTAGTGAGGTATTCACTAAGTCTGGAAACTAGTGATTGAAGCCATGAACTCATCAACTAATCGTTTAAAGAGGTCATAGAGGATGAGAGACTTCACTACAAGCAGACTTCTATCTATCTATCTATCTATCTATCTATCTATCTATCTATCTATCTATCTATCTATCTATCTATCTGTTGCTGAAAACAAGGAGTAATGGCAAGCTTATCTAGTTTTAGTAATAATCAATACTTCATGCTTTATGTATTGATTAGCTGTATATGTAAACTATAATATTCACTAGATAATTAGTTTGGATTTAGCTACACACTCAAAAACTCTCAATTTGGCTATAGCCAAACCTAGAATTAAGTTGCCTGACTAAATTGTTTGAACTAATCCATTTTTGTCATATGAAAAATTATCTTAAAACTTGGTCTTGCATGGAAAAAAAAAGAAAATGTAGCTTGGTGTTTTGACATTACAGGTGAGGTAAATAAGTATGGAGTTAATTTAAGTTAGCTGGTTAGTTGGCTGATAGAGTCAAGCTAGCTTTTTTTTCTTTCTGACTCAGTAAAACTGGGTCAAAAAGATGACACCTTATCAAAGATATTACCTTTAGTCCAGGTATATGCTTTTCAGACTTTTTTTCTAGATGTAAAAAGAGGCGAAAGTCTCCACTGTTTCCTGTAATTAGCTTGAGATCCAATTAGCTTTATCTCGACCAAAGTAGTGAACTACCAAAGCAATTTGTAAACCTGCTCGCAATCTAAGGGACAGATGCCTCAAACCCAGAACAAATAAAACTATAATGGCTGGATACCATGAGAGGTCAGGGAGAAATAACAATACTGGATGAATCATAGACCTTCACAATTACACAAAGTCATTTTATTTCCATCACAGCTTTACTTACATTCCAAACCAGTTTCTCTGTGTACACTGAAGCCGGTGGGAGAATGTAAAGCAGTGCATCTTCAGCAGGTTAAAGAAGGTATATCCCACTACATCAGCTATGCCGTCATCCGCCTCCACCAAACAACTTCGAAACCTTTAACATATTTGATGCCATCATTTTAAGAAAGAATCAACATCAAAGCACATGCAACAAACCAGCTGAAAAATAATCAGGAAAGGATAGGATAATTACTTGTTATCACAGTCACAATGAGACATGGTGAAGATGTTGCTGTTGAAAATGCCAAACTCTGAGTGAAAGGACAGGATGGTGTGTCTGCACTGATCGTGCTCCCGGCAGCAACGGTCGGTCTCTGAAAACACTCCTGCAACAGGTCAAAACATATATAGAAGGTGTGGATTAAAAGACTGTAACATGATTGAAACTCTCCAAAATGTAAATGTCAGTTTACTTGTTGTGATCATTGTTTTTTTTTTTCCTTTCTGTCAGTAATGTTCTTGGGTTTGTTCCCATTCTTTAAGTGTGCCACAAGTATATATATATATATATATATGTATATAGATAGATAGATAGATAGATAGATAGATAGATAGATAGATAGATAGATAGATAGATAGATAGATAGATAGATAGATAGATAGATAGATAGATATAAATAAAATATAACATTTACATATATTATTTACCCAAAAACCTGAATAAGGTTTATTGCCTTGTTAAGGAAGTGTGGATTTATCTTTTTGTTTGCTGTGAAAAACTGAAACTTCAAACAGGTAAAAATATATGTATAATAATATCAACTTTTTAAATGCTTCTTCAGAAAATTATTGAATTTCATTCAAATTAAAGACAGTCTAAATGGTCATTTTAGTGACTAAAATTAGCAGACAAGAGGGCTAGCAGAGGTGAACATTAGCAGAAAGCTATTAGCAATGACATACCTGTCAAAGCAGCCATATCCTGGAATATCAAGGGGAGAATTATTCCCCATAGAAATTTTTGTAACGGGCTGTAAACATACTTTTTAATGCAGGGATGTTTTGCTTTTTTAGTATGGGAATCTACTCTCTATTTAAAGAAGAGGGCTTTTGAAGAAGGAAGTAAAGCAACTGTAGTTTTTGGCACTTCTGCATAAGCCTCACTTTTCAGCTCCAGAGAGTACAGCTGTGATATTACACAGAAGAGGGAACACCCACTACTTTTTCTGTCTATATCTATATGTACTGCATGCCATCCATCTATTTCAGTTTTTCCTTATCTTCTTCATGGATAAAATATCTACCCTGGACCCATTGTGAGACTAATTTTTAATTTTGGCATTTATAAATGAAATTAGCTACACTTTATGTAGAGACACACTTTAAAAGATGAATACTAAACACAAGGATTTAGCAAGCAAGAAAGGCAGAGGTCAGTTAGTTGAATTATGGGAAATATATGTCCCTAGGCTGTTTCTGGAGTTTGGGAGAGAAGGGGCTAACATAGTTCACTGTCTGTGGCTTTCATTTTGCTCATTTTAAGTCTGTCTCTTGCATGTGTAATAACTTAACTTTTTGCTAAACTTGTTTCATCAACTCATTAACACAGAGTATTTTTAAGCCCATATCACTGGTTTCCAACTTTTGAAAGAAATGAAAAATATGTACTTGTGAGCACCATAGCAAGTCGTGCCCAACAGATCAATCAGAATTGAAAGAAAAAATTCAGAAGAAAAATTAAACATAGTTTTGTTTTTTTATCCTTTAAATGTTAGAGCAAACTTTAGTATTAAGGCTCCAAAGGTGGGAAGTACTCCCTGTACATAAGTTCAAAAACGGAGTTCATGGATCCACATACCCAGATCTGAATATGAGGGTGCCTTGTTGCCAGAGCCGCACCAGAGAGTCCCGGGTACAATAAAACCGCGCTTTACACGCTTATGTATGCTGACCTCTGACCTCTCATCTTGACCTTGAACACGAACACTCCTCACCGACCTCTTTCCTGTGGGTTCCCCGAGAGACGCCAGGGAGACGCACTGCCCTTCTGTCTCTAACACGGAGTCCAAATGGACATTTTCATTCGGATGCTCTGAAAAGCCCCGCGCGCGCTCCCGGCACAGAGACAAATAGTTCTGGGTCACCGCTGTGTCGTCGCTCCAAGTGCAGCCAAGCAGAGCGCGCTCCCCGGACCAGGCGGTGTGGTACAGCCGCAGAGATGGAGGGGTCTGCTGCGGGTCGCTACGGAGAAAATTGTAGTGCATTTCTCCGTTAGCAGAAACTTTAGTCCACGTGCAGAGAACCGAGGCTGCTGCTGCGGTGCAGCTCAGGAGTAATGATGTGCAGATGAGAGTAACAAGTGGAGCGATGCGCATCATGGTGGCGGCGGGTCGAGGAGGAAAGCAGCTGAAGGAAACAGGCTGGGAAACGGTTTCACTTCAGTATTGTTGTTTCACTCTCTGAGGACTTACGGACAGATCGACAGATTCCAGGTCGATTTTAAATGAGAAGAGGAGGAGGGGGGTGGTAGAGGAGGAGGAGGGTGCTCGGGTGATCCGGTGGTACTAAAATAAACACAATATCCAAACCACCCATGTGACCTGTTAGCATAGCCAAACACTTTACTCCCGCCCCCACACAGCCAAGCAAGGACACACACACACTATCTGTCCCACATCACAGACAGTGACCATGATACACACTATTGACAACACTCACCAAACCCACCCAGACACATACCCACAGGCAGCACGCTGCTACCAATCTACAAATGTATCTTTAAAAGTGATAGACACGCCCCAAAAACATTCTGACAACCTTATCAGTGTTTTCTGACTGACAGATGGAAATCTCTTGGAACTCCTGGGAGATTTGCTTTTATATTCAGTCCTTTCTCACTTTCTCCAACCTATGTCAAGACAGAAACTTTTAAACCATAATCCAAAAGCCTGCCTGCTTTTGGATTATGGACCTTTTACTACTATTTCTCAATCTTTTTTTTTAATTGACCTAAAGTGAAGCACTGCCCTCTTATGATCTCTAATCACAGGTTATGTCATTAGTGTTAGGTACACTAGGCTGGTGCCAGATTCTGTTGTGCTTTTAATCCTTTATGGGATAAATTCAACAAGCTGTTAGAAATATTCCTCAAAGATTTTGCTCCATGTTGACAGGAGCTGTCAATTACACATCCATGATGTAACTCTAGTTCAACCACATCCCAAAGGGGATCTGTTGGTTTGAGATGTAGTGACAGTGGGGACCATCTGAGTACAGTGAACTCATTGTCAAGAAACCAGTGTCAGAAGATTTGAGCTTTGTAATGCGGAGCGTTATCTGGCTGGAAGCAACTATCAGAAGATGTATGGTTATAAAGGTCCTCAACAACACTGAGTAGTTAGGCTGAGAAGTTTAAATGGTACTCAGTTTATACTAAGGGGTCCAAAGCATGACAAGAAAAAAACTCTTGATAATTTGATGCAAACTGTAGCCTCGGATTCCTGTTCTTAGCTGCCAGAAGCGTCACCTAGTGTGGTCTTCTGCTGCTGTAGCCCTTCTGATTCAAGGTTGAATGTGCTACGCATTCAGAGATACTCTTCTATATACTTTGGCTGTAATGACTGGTTATTTCAGTTACTGCTGCCTCTCTCTCAGCTTGAAGCAGCCCGTCCATTCTTCTCTGTCTGCTGGCATCAACAAGGTGAGAACTGCTGTTCAGTGGATATTTTGGGAGAGATAGTTGAATAGGAAAACCCCAATAGAACAGGATCTGAAATATTCAGAGCTGCCTGTTTGGCACAGACCAACAAGCATGCTTTGTTCAAAATCACTGAAATCACCTATTTTGATGCTCAGTTGTAACTTCAGCAGTCCTGACCATGTCTACATGCAAAATGCACTGAGTTTCTTCCATGGGATCTGCAGGTTACATATTTGTGTTAATGAGGCGTTAAGCAGGTGTACCTAATGATGTGGCCAGTAACTGTATTGCAGTGAGCAGCCCAACCAGGCAGACTGTTCTCTTCAAGTGTGCCTAAAATAGTATTTGAGTGTTGACATAGTTTTGTGATAGAGAAAAATATAATCTGTAATCTTATATAATCCGTGGACCCAGAAACATCCTCACCTACAGAAGATACTTGAACTAAAAAAATGAAAGACCACAGATGGCGTTTTGTGTCCATTTGACCTTTTTTTTCCACTCCGCTTGTCTCGTTCCAGGGTCATTTTGTCTTTTTTAGCAGCTTTTATTTTATTTTTCAATGACTGCCACTCTCTGTAGTCCTTTTTCATCTTGTTTTTGCAAGCTTGCATACTTATGCTACATTGCTCTATTTCTTATGATTTTTTTTTGTTCTTTTTTTGTGGTTGTTTTGTTTGTAGTCATTGAGTCTCCCCTTGCGATTTGTGTCTTTTTAACCTCTCATTATAGTAGGTTTCCTCTTTGTCTATTTTATTGTCATTTCACCTCTCTTTTGGTGATTTTGTTTACTGTTGTGGTCATCTTTTATCCTTTTTCTCTTTTTCTGTTCTCTGTTTGCTTCTTTTATTACCAGGTCATCTGTCTTTATCCCTTCTTGTGATTTTTGTGTCATTTTGTGTCACTTAGTAGCCATTTTGCATTTTTATAGCCATTTTATTACATCATTGTTGTCTCTCGTGTGTTGCTCCTGTGATTGTTTTGCTTATCTTTATACATTCATTTAGTCTCCTTATCTTTTTGTTGTAATGGTCTGTAATGTGTTTGTGTGTTGACATTTTTTGCTCTTGGTTTTTGTGTTTGCATTTTTTTTCTAGAGTCAGTAAAGTGTTCTTTGCCATTATATAGTTTGATGCAGACCTTTGCAGAGTTTCACAGCTTAATTCTACACAGCCTTTTGCTCTGTCTGAAGGTCTTGGAGTTGAAATGTAAATATTGGAGTTCTTGCCAGGCCTATCTTTTCAGCTGTGGTAGAACCTTTCTGATAACATCAAAAGTGAGATCATAGCTCGTAGATCATTCAAGATCAGACTTTTTTAGAGTGTAATGAGTCTATAAACTTTCCCCCAGTTAGACGGAAGAAGTTTTATCAGGAGAAGTCAAAGTTCACAAATTTTTCAGCTGCGTGTCTGTCTGAGCTGATTGGTTTGAACCTCACCTGATTCAGACAAAGTTTATGCCATGTCATACACAACAAATGCCGAGCAAGTTTCATCAGGTCTTTATTTATTAGCCATGTGTTGCTACAGACATGCACCAATATCAGTACAGACAGGACAATGTTGAATATGTAACTGAAAACAACCTGCAAATGTATATAAGATATACCCGTGGAGCAATATTTCATCATATTCCAAAAACAGAACTTCCGGTGACCAGATATTCCACTTTATGTGAGACTGGACATAAAGTGGAACCCTTACTTAAGCCCTTAACTCCCTCTTCCTATATATTCATATATTTAGACAATGTCACACATTTTAATTAGTTCTATTAGTTCTTGTTTACCAAACTCATCTCCTAAAAGTCTCACAAAAAATAGAACAAGAAAAATGATCAATAATAGATTTGCCAGTATATATGGATGAACACCTTTTCAACTCCAAAGATGAATACTAGACAGAACAGTGTTGTCCGTTTAAATATTCTGAACAACTGAACATGAGGTATAACCCTTAGTCTCTGGGTTCAAATTCACACAGGCCACATTGTGCCTTTCCCCCACATTTAGTTTCCTAGGATCTGGTCAACCTAACAGCCACTGCATAATTAAACTTGTTTTTGAAATAATCATTATTATAATTTCATGCAGAAACATTTTAGGTTGTTGAATACTCCCCACATGCATGGAAGAAGGTGATGTAGCGACCATGAAGATATGGAAAACAGTATGTTATCTGCATGTCACATGCAAAACAAATGATTGTTCACTGCAGTGCCTAACGTAATATTTAACAGATGCATAAAGCAGAATAAATATGTACCACAACACATGAAAATAAAAACATAACACCCATACCCAAACAATATGGAAAATCAGATGATAACACATGACCTTAGGTGACATGGATACATATCAATATCAGTATGTGTAAGTTCTGTAGATACTTGACTTGATGACGAAAATAAAGGGCTGTTATCTTGTCCATAAAACACGATAATCAGTTCAAACATTACTGCATGTCAGAATATTTGTTTATAGTCTGATACAGTTTATGATATGATAAACTCCTTTTGACAAAAAGCATAAAGGTCAACATCCATGTTGGTCACAAAAAACAATAGTGCTTAAAATGAAGCTTTCATATAGCATTTTGCAGCAAACTACATTGAAAGCAAGAGTACATTATTTGTCTACCTGCACTCATGGAAGACATTTTACAGAGAGATATGGAGAAAAAAATACAGACAAGAGTTGAAGATTTTAACTTTCAATCCTCAAACTGAGTGGTGTTGTCATTTAGAAGAACATGCCAACGCTCAATCTTCTTGTCTTTATTCTTGAGGCATTCATACCAGTGCTTCAAACACTCTCCTTTAGCCTGGATGCCTAACTGACAGCCACCTGAAGGTAGAAAGGAAACCATTATAAAAGATGAATATTTGTCTATTTCATTATGTACAAGCTTATTTCTAAATTTATAATACTTGCAGTGGCAGCATGTTCACATCTGAGGGTTCCTAAAACAAGGCAGATGTATAGCTGTGGGCTAGGCTTTAGAATTGTGTAGTGGTCAAACTGTGCTAAGATCAGTCAATGGTTTTCTGATAATTGGCCAACTTCTATATAAATTGCCTGGACAGAAAAATGAAAATCTTTGTGACACTAATAAGTCTAATAATGCACAACATTAGGAGCTTACAGAATTGACTGCATGTAAAAGACAGACACAGATACGTGGTCTTATAAGTGAAACCTATGCAAGAAGGGCTTCAAATCTTTGTCTTTGAACTCGCCAGCAAGGGGGTTCTCTGGTAGGAAAAAAAGTGACGGTTATATATGTCTGTGGGCAAACAATTCTCAGCAGTTCCAAGTGAGTTCATGGCTTTTAATACTGGTTTCAAGTTATACTAACTACAACATTAAGTTCTTTTTATAGTTTATGGTACTTATTAGAGTCAGAAAAGAGGATAAACCAGAGCATTCTTATTAGCTAACATCCTGTGATTGACTACTCATTAGAACACTCAGATCCACCCCTCACTTTCAACATCCAAAACACCATGGTGATGGCAGTTACAACAGCCAGATTGTGGCTTCATGACTGGACTTAACTAACAAATACGTGATACAACAGTGGCTACATCAATACAGTAGTGTAACAAGTGTGTGCCCCCTTCCCGATTTCCTAATGTTTTTCATATTTGTTGCACTAACATGTTTTATATCATCAAACAAATTTTAATATTAGCCAATGATGTCCTGAATGATTGAGTTGAGCTCAATTTCACTGTTCACTGCTGTCTATCAAAACATCCTGAAGGAGAATGTCCAGCCATCTGTTCAAGCTGAAGGGCACTTGGGTTCTGCAGCAGGACAAATGATCCAGGACGCAATAGTAAGTCCACCTCTGAATGGCTTAAGAAAAACTAAATGAAGACTTTGGAGTGGCCTAGGCAAAGTCCTGATCTGAACCCGATTGAGATGCTGTGGCATGACCTTTAAAAGGTGGTTCATGCTTGAAAACTCTCCAGTGCGACTGAATTACAACAAGTCTGCAAAGATGAGTGGCCCAAATTTTCTCTGATTGGTAGTTATCGCTAACGCTTGATTGCAGTTGTTGCTGCTAAGGGTGGCCCAAGCAGTTATTAGGTTTAGGGCACAATCACTTTTTCATTCAGGGCCATGTACGTTTGGATTTTTTCCCTCTCAATAATAAACACCTTCATTTAGAGACTGCCTTTTGTGTCTAAATTTGTTTGATGATCTGAAACATTTAAGTGTGACAAACATACAAAAAATCAGGAAGTGGACAAGCATCAATAAGGATATGTGATCAAAGTTATTAACTTACCAATAAAATCATTGGATTTCCCCATGTCATAGTCCCAGACTGAGATGTCAAGTGTTTTCTTGGCTAGCTCACCATGCTTAATTTCATAACTGAACTCCTATAACATAGTGACAGAAGAAAGTTTATTACAAAACTGTGAGTGAAATCTGGATGGGCAGAAAATGGCAAAATCCGCAGACTCACCTCATTAAACTCTGGGTTAAGTGTCTTCTTTTTGATCTGTGTCTTGTTTTTAGCTTTCTTTCCCATGTCTGGCTTGAGACATCTATCAAAGAGGACAGAACAACAAAGGTAAAATGCCATCCCTTGGGAATGAAGTTCAAGATTTCTGGGAATGTTTATTTACTTTGTTGAGCTCACTGACTTTGCTCGAAAATTTAACATCTATTTAAATGTTAACGAAGCACATTTCAACAGTTAAGTCAGATTAGCAGTGATAATCATAATCAGAAGTCTATTTTGAGTTTATTCCATATTTTTAACTTTGACGGGTCTAGGCTAGTTAACTTAAGAAACTGTCACTCCAGCTTCATATTTACTGAGGAGGCAAGATGTGTTACTGATACTTGTGTCCAATTCTTAGCAAAGCAAAGTAAAAAAAACCAAACAAATGAAAAAAGGATTTCCCCACTGTCATAGAGAGTTTATCTATGTAGTGACATTAGTGCAGATGCAGCTGGAAAAAACACATACACTTTGACAAACGGGTCAGAGTATCCATTGGAGTCCATTGCAGCCAGGTGAGCACATCGGACCACACCCACTATCAAATGACTCTGCTGGCTGTTGTACATCAATGATATCAAGATACGGCCCCTCTCCTCTGAGTTTTCAACTTCTTTCAGCTGTGAACACACATGCGTAAGTGACATGTACCAAATAACTTTAACATAAATAAATGAAAACTATTTCAACAAATTTGTCTTTGTAGTAAACACACTAAAATATGTCACTGGGATAAATCTCTACCCAAAAGTTCACCATGGAGTTCCACAGGGTTCTGTCCTAGGACCTATGTTTTACTCTGCGATGGCTGGAGAATTTGCATCTGTCTGAGATGTAACTAGAAGTACAAATGAGGATAAAACTATGAACCCCGTTATGAAATTTTTTTTTTAAGTAAGTTCTGTTAAATAAGTTCCTCCACATCTGATGGTCTTCAGCATAGATCTTGGTTTTCAGGCACCCCACAGATTTTACACAAATCTTCACATATTATTTTTTCCTCATGAGTCCTTCCACCTTGACAAGATTCTCTGTTCCAGATGCATTGAAGCATCCCCACAGTACAATACTCTTAGTGTACTCCTAGTGTGTTTCACAATGTGGATAGTTGTCTTTGGGTTGTGCGCCACTTCCTTGTTTCTCTAAACATAAGCAGTGTCACTGTGACCAAAGAGCTCTATTTTCAGCTCATCTCACAAAAGGATGCACGCAGTATCCAGCATCCATAATCTTTCTCCAGCCTGTGTTTACTTAGCAAGTTTTAGCGTCATTTCACTTGAGACTTCATCTCAAGCCACCAGTTGCTTTCTATTACAGAAATGTTGGGATTCTCTTTTTAATACAGTAAAATCTTGAACCTACTATGTAAAGCACCATGTTCTTGCTTTGTTTATTTTTTTATATAGTGCCAATATGAGTTGAAGTTTTTCTCTTACTGAACTGAAAACTCATAGTTTTTGCCTGGATAGTGATGCAACCACTTTCATGCCTTATTTGAAAGACAATAAACCACAATTTGAGTATCTACTGAGGCAAAGTGTCCTGTTCCCAAAATCACATAGTAAGATATCTGTATAACTTACTGAAACTCATCAGACCAGTTTTATGTAAGATAACATGAGACAAAAGGATTACTGGGACAGAAAAAAGTGAGATCTACCATGGCTGTTAAATGAATATAACTGATGACAGAAAAAGTAAAATAAATAAATAAAAAATGATCAGTAACATCTGTCTGATATAATTAACATAGTATGTGATCAGGTCATTGTCTGGCACAAAGGCAGTGCACAGCAGTGGTTAATAAGCAGTGGTAATACTTGGCTTCACCATAAGAGCTGAAGCCGGGGAATCTGAAGAAACTACTTTAGGCTACAGTACATACAGTGGGGCAAAAAAGTATTTAGTCAGCCACCGATTGTGCAAGTTCCCCCACCTAAAATGATGACAGAGGTCAGTAATTTGCACCAGAGGTACACTTCAACTGTGAGAGACAGAATGTGAAAAAAAAAAATCCATGAATCCACATGGTAGGATTTGTAAAGAATTTATTCGTAAATCAGGGTGGAAAATAAGTATTTGGTCAATAACAAAAATACAACTCAATACTTTGTTGGCAATAACAGAGGTCAAACGTTTGCTATAGGTCTCTACCAGGTTTGCACACACAGTAGCTGGTATTTTGGCCCATTCCTCCATGCAGATCTTCTCGAGAGCAGTGATGTTTTGGGGCTGTCGCCGAGCAACACGGACTTTCAACTCCCGCCACAGATTTTCTATGGGGTTGAGGTCTGGAGACTGGCTAGGCCACTCCAGGACTTTCAAATGCTTCTTACGGAGCCACTCCTTTGTTGCCCGGGCGGTGTGTTTTGGATCATTGTCATGTTGGAAGACCCAGCCTCGTTTCATCTTCAAAGTTCTCACTGATGGAAGGAGGTTTTGGCTCAAAATCTCACGATACATGGCCCCATTCATTCAGTCCTTAACACGGATCAGTCGTCCTGTCCCCTTGGCAGAAAAACAGCCCCATAGCATGATGTTTCCACCCCCATGCTTCACAGTAGGTATGGTGTTCTTGGGATGCAACTCAGTATTCTTCTTCCTCCAAACACGACGAGTTGAGTTTATACCAAAAAGTTCTACTTTGGTTTCATCTGACCACATGACATTCTCCCAATCCTCTGCTGTATCATCCATGTGCTCTCTGGCAAACTTCAGACGGGCCTGGACATGCACTGGCTTCAGCAGCGGAACACGTCTGGCACTGCGGGATTTGATTCCCTGCCGTTGTAGTGTGTTACTGATGGTGACCTTTGTTACTTTGGTCCCAGCTCTCTGCAGGTCATTCACCAGGTCCCCCCGTGTGGTTCTGGGATCTTTGCTCACCGTTCTCATGATCATTTTGACCCCACGGGATGAGATCTTGCGTGGAGCCCCAGATCGAGGGAGATTATCAGTGGTCTTGTATGTCTTCCATTTTCTGATGATTGCTCCCACAGTTGATTTTTTCACACCAAGCTGCTTGCCTATTGTAGATTCACTCTTCCCAGTCTGGTGCAGGTCTACAATACTTTTCCTGGTGTCCTTCGAAAGCTCTTTGGTCTTGGCCATGGCGGAGTTTGGAGTCTGACTGTTTGAGGCTGTGGACAGGTGTCTTTTATACAGATGATGAGTTCAAACAGGTGCCATTCATACAGGTAACGAGTGGGGGACAGAAAAGCTTCTTACAGAAGACGTTACAGGTCTGTGAGAGCCAGAGATTTTCCTTGTTTGAGGTGACCAAATACTTATTTTCCACCCTGATTTACGAATAAATTCTTTACAAATCCTACCATGTGAATTCATGGATTTCTTTTTCACATTCTGTCTCTCACAGTTGAAGTGTACCTCTGGTGCAAATTACTGACCTCTGTCATCATTTTAAGTGGGGGAACTTGCACAATCGGTGGCTGACTAAATACTTTTTTGCCCCACTGTATATACATACATCCTTCAGATAAAACCTGAAAATAAGCAAATGCAAGATACATCGAATAAAAGAACATAAGTAACATCAGTATAGAAGATGCCTGTAAAAGGAACAGTGGCCTTAAGTATATTACCTGATTTTTATTTGAAACTGTGTAATGTTATATATTTTACATTTACACAAATGTAGCTTATATGTTTTAATTTCTATTTTTTAAATACGTATATTAACTAATGCACAGTGGTAAGATCTATGTGAAGGTCTTACATCATCCTCATAAAGAGCCATGCCACGGATGGATCCTCCTACAGCCTTCTTCACCTGTACAGAGAGCAAACCATCATCATTATCATCATCATCCTCATCATGATTGAAGCTAGAGCCTTTATCATTAGTTTGTGTGTATAGAAGTAAAATAGGAAATGTCCCTGTTCAAGGACTACTTCAGCATTTCTTAGTATAAGAACTAAAACCCGGGAAAACAGCTATTTAAGCACGGTTAAAGATCAGTAAGTAACATGTTGTATCCCATTTCCATAGACCATACAAAACTTAAGGTGTCAAGCAGAATCCAGTCATACTGTAGAAAATGCTTTCCTGTTTCCAGTATTTATGAGAACTTTTCAAACAATTCGTCAAAGACTTTCACTTCTACAATGTATGGCCTGCAAACTATATGGACAAAGTATTGGGGTACCTCGTAATCTTTAATTTCAGGTTTTGTCAGTGTGCATGCCACAGGGTAATAAAACTGGACACCAAGCTATGCATACTTTTTCCATATACACTATTAAGTGTATATGTATGCATAAAGTACAAAATAATACATTTTATCTCTTCAAGTGTCTAGCCATTTGTGATTAAAACATTCACGTTTAGATCCATTTAAGGTCCACCTGAAGATGTTCAGTTTTCAATGAATAAAATGTTATTATATGAGCACTATAAATAATAACTGTTTTAAAACAGCTGCTCTGGTGGTTAATCCTACTAGAGGATCAGCAGACAGACCTATCACGAAATTATACATACCGAGAATTCCATTTATACTAGTGTTTTTAAAAGGGAACTAATACATTAGATGTATTCTTGGCCACCAAAGTAGTTTTTGTCAGGGTTCCTGGGTGGTTCACCAGCTGTATTCAGTTCATGTTCAGTTTATGTTCCACATTCATATTTCCCGCTTCACCGTGCCACCCCTCTGTTTCAGTGTCATTAGTTCTACTTCCTGTTTCATTATGTTCAGCTGTGTTCTCACCGGTCCCTAATCATCATCATTAGCCAGTGTACTTAAGTCCTCAGTTTCATCCTGGTCTTTGTCGTCTCATTGATGTTAATGTTGTCTACTCTGTACGTGTGTTCAGTTCAGCCAGTCATTTCAGTTCAGCGAGCCATCTTATGTTCAGCTCACCTGCTCGTCATAATAAGCACCAGCCTTCACCTACCTGTGAGTCCAGCGTTTAGGTCCTCCTTTCCTAGCATCCACACAACACCCCTGACAGTTTTGGGTGATTTGTGGTTTTAAAAGATTCTCATTTGTTTTATACTGAGCCTTGGTGCAAGCTCTCAGTTCATTCACTATCTGAAACAAGCTGTTTTAACTCGCTCCCCCCTTAAATTCGATTTCTTTTCATTTGTTGTCCCTTAAGCAAGTTTAAACCGAAGCAAAATGGGACTTATGCAGCTATAGCCAGAGCTGTGTCCCCTTGGTGTCCCTGAGGTAACCACTTACACTGTAATGAGTAATCTTGTGGCCCAGACTGACCACGTACCTACACCAAGCGGAAAATGTGAAGATTTCACTCGATTGCAAAAGTACTTTATGCCTTTGGAAGCAGCAAGTTACTAGTGCTTTACTAAAATGTCTAAGGAAAGAACAAGATAAGATGTTCTGAACTGCTTTGTCATCCTCTAAGATGCTGTTTTGCACCAAAATACAAAACAATGTGTAACCTTCATTTCAGATAATGTGTGACTCACAGTTTAAAAACACTGGCATCTCTTGTGATCTGTACTCATTTTTGCATCTCATGTACTTGAGCTGTGCTGTGAGTTCATCTGCCAGTGCTGAGTTAAACTTACAGAAAAACAGTAGCTAACTGTGTGCCTTATTAAGCAAATATTTAGAGCAGGTCAAAACCTCATCGTATTGTCGGTTTTGCCCTCAGACTTACTGGGATCACTCTCTCCAAACAAACACTGAAGTTCTTCTTCTCATTAAATTTCAGTTTCTTGAGGGCCACTCGTGTCTCTCCTATGAATTCATTGTGTCCAAACTTGTCCTCGTCACTCACCGAAAGCCTGCAAACAACAAACGATGCACTCCATGAAAGCTTTTATTTTGATATAAGTAGCAAATCAGTGTTAAAGTATGTAAAAGTCGTTCATACCGGAGGGTTTTGCGTGACATTTCTTCATCTGTGATGCCATGGTAAACCAGGGTTTCATTCCAAACAGGATTCAAGGTGTTTTTAAGTGTCTTGGTACGAAGCTTATTAGACTAAAGATAAGAAATTCAGATGAATTTCTCAAGTAATAAAAGAAACTGAGGAATAACTGAGAACCAATGCCCATCAGAACATCAAACACTTAGCTCAAAGCAAACTGATTATTCTATTTCACTCAAAATGACACAGTACTCCTATCAGCGATGTACCAGCCAACCTAAATTTAAGGCTATGAGCATTAGTCAGTTTGTTATTGCAATATTATATAATATAAGAGCATTTCAAATCAAATAAATTCACCAAAACACCATCTTCTCAAACAGGATTGTCATTAGGAGCTTTCTAACACTGTATTTACATTTATTGGGTCACATTGCGTACATCCCATCCTCCAATTTCCTGCTAATGTCAATTTCTGTTAAATTAATACAGTTGGTGAAACAGTTAATCAATCCTCTGCTGAATTTATAAATTTTCTTAATTATAAAGAAATGAACAGTCTTAACATTTCCATCGTAGCTTAATTTTAACGGAGAGAAAAATCCAGAAAAAAATCACACATTTTTTCTGTTTGCAAATTTACAAAACCCTCTGAATCTTTACGGTTTTTCAACTGCTCCTCGGCAATTTGAAGCTATGATCTCTCCATAGATTTTTTAAATAATTGAAGTCTGGCGACTGGTGTGGTCACTCCATGATCTTAATGTGCTTCTTCTTTAGCAACTCCTTTTGTTGTGATATGCTTTGGGTCATTGTTATGCTAGAAGATCCATCCATGTGTTTTGGCTGAGGGAAGGAGGTTGTCGTCCAAAATTTTAAGGTTCCCTAATGGACAGGTAATCTGTGTGTCTTGTGGGTGCTGCAATATTTCAATTACAATCTAGTGTCTTACCAATGGTGTTCTGGGTGACTGTGGTGTCAAATGTCTTCAGATCATTAACAAGGTCCTCCCATGTAGCTTTTTGGCTGATTCAGCACCTTTGTCATTATCATTCTCACCAGGCAAGATCTTGCATTGAGCTTGAGGGTGACCGATGGTCATTTTATAGTCTTCCATTTCCAAATAATTGCATCAGCAGTTGTCACCTTTTCACTAAGCTTCTTGCTGATGGTCTTGTGACCCACTGTAGCCTTAGCGCAGGTCTACAGTCTTCTCACTGATTTCCTTTGACAGCTCTTTGTTCTTGCCCATGGTGGTGGCGAGGTTGGAATGGAAGAAACTGATTTTGGGGACACGCGTGCTTTATAACAAATTGAGATCAGGAATATCTAAAAAATGATTAACTGATTGACTGTAATCTGAGAGCCACACAGGTACACAGCAAATCTGTGGGAGCCAAAATTATTGGGGTGGGGTGGGGGGTTGAATTCTGCAAAATGTACAAATTCAGCAGGGAATCAAATAATTACTTCCTACCCTGTATATAGGCAACATTTTCCTGGCTATTCTGCCATATTTATTTGTACATAAAGATTAGCTTGTTGTTTTTAAAATCTTACTTCTTAAATGAGTAAAATAAATAAGTAAGCATGTAAATACCTTACTGGCTCCAGGTAACAGGTGCAGCTTAACATATGGGTCTGCAAGTCCATTTGAGTCCATTGCTTTTAAACCCTGAAAAAAACAAGAAACACAATGCTTGGATTCATTCGAGATGAAAATATTATTATTATATTATTATTTTTGTTTGTTTTTATTGTTAACGTCTCTCTTATATCCCATTTTACCTTGTTCTGTCTTGTGTATACACTGTATTTAAATATGGATGTAAGTTCAGGGTTTGAAAATGAAGCCTGCCAGAAGTGTTTTAAACCTCCCAGTGACCAAAAAGAAGGCTTTGTGTAAACAGCCTTCAGCTCCTTTGTCTCAGTAAACATTTTTCTATAGATTTTATGGCCTTAATCATCCATCCATCCATTCGCTTCTGCTTATCCTTTTCAGGGTCGCGGGGGGCGCTGGAGCCTATCCCAGCTGTCATAGGGCGAGAGGCAGGGTACAACCTGGACAGGTCGCCAGTCTGTCGCAGGGCTAACACACAGGGACAGACAACCATTCGCGCTCACATTCATTCGCACCTAATAACAATTTGGATTATCCAATTAACCTATCCCCACAAGCTGCATGTCTTTGGACGGTGGGAGGAAGCCGGAGTACCCGGAGGGAACCCACGCAGACAGACCCCGGCCTGATGTTGGAATTGAACTCAGGACCTTCATGCTGTGCGGCAACAGTGCTAACCACCGTGCCACCGTGCTGGCCTTAATCAATAGTTTCAAATAACTTCAAATCTTCTTGAATACAACATCATGTGTAGTTTCTAAATTATGGCTCCCATTAGTGTCTACAGTGATGACAAAGCATTGCATGCTCTATGTGACCCACTTTGAGATTGACAAGTCTCAAAGTAGACTCAGTCTCTGTGCTTGTGACATCGGGTTTCAGAATGCTCAATGAAAACATTAAGCTCCTTATTTCTTCTTGTCTATTCTCATTTCTTCTTGACATGGCATGTCTTGTCCCAATTGTCCCTTCTTGTTCTTCTTGTCTCATTCTGTCCTGTCCATTATTAGTTTGGTTGGACCTGAGATGTTTTGTTTTGGCACATATTTTCCTGTGTTGTATTGTGTCCTTTTGTCTTCTCCTTTCAAGTACTCGTTTACCTTGTCCCACTTTATAATTTTTATGTTGTTGCTTTTCCAGCCATCACCTTAAATGTTTTGTTTTGTCTTATCTTCTATATGGTCTGTTTTTATGAGATGAGATGAGATGAGATGAGATAGCCTTTATTTGTCAGTTGCAGGTCTTTTGCCCACAACCGAGATGACAGACCTTGCCGACCATACATACAATACACAAACATCACATTGGGGAGACAGGTCAGGCTAGGTAGCGAGGAAAAAAACATCGAAATGTGTAACACAAAAGGATAATACAGGAATGCACAGATATCAACACAACATAGCACAATAAACACAGACAAGCAACATGGGAAAGTGTTCCAGTGTGTACATCTGATCTGGGATCGCTGCAATCTTCGACTGCGCCTCCAGCTGACCCGATGTCCACATCAGAGGGGAGGTAAGTGTTGGAGGTGGCGTTGGATCCGGGGTAGGGAGGGTGATGCGTCAGTGAGTGCTTATCAGTATCAGTATATGTATGTGTGTGCGTGTCCATAGTTCAGCTGAGACAGTGTCCTTCGCCCTGCCAGGCTAAGTAAACAGTCTTCCAGCCAACCCAGGTGGCCTTGCATGGAATGGGAAGGAACAGACTCAACACAGTCGTTATCAGGGAGTTTTTGTTCGGCTCCAGCCTTGAGCCCACAGCTGGCGCCAAAGGGGTAGCTGGATTGTGATGGTAATTTTTCTTTTGCAACAACTCGTGAGAATTTCAAAGCTGTTCTTTAACACTCCGACACTGGTCTCTCAATCTCCCGTTGGAAAACCGCGAGCTTCCCCATGATGGTATCAAACTTGCGTTCCGTGGTGTTGTCATTCTTTTGCTCAGAGAGCCGATTCTGAGAACTCACGACTGCAGTCAGCTGTTCCACGATGTAATCCAACTTAACAAAGGTGTTATTCTTAGCAGGCCTCTCCTTGATGTAATCCAATGTACACTCAGAGGTGTTATTCTGAGTATTCACGGCAGCTGTAAGAGTCTCCAAGGTCTTATCCATGCTGCTCTCAATGAGCCTGTTCTGAGAAGTTGCGCCTCGTCCCATCGTTTCAATCCCAGCAGGCAGCCTTGGGGGGGTTTGAACAGCCGGTTCCGCTTTCTTAATTCCAGTGTTGGGGAGTAACGGAATACATGTACCGCCGTTACGTATTTAAAATACAAAATATGAGTAACTGTATTCCGTTACAGTTACCGTTTAAAAAGGTGGTATTCAGAATACAGTTACTTTGTTGAAATAAATGGATTACACTGCGGTACTTTCCTGTTTCATATTGTCGCGGGTCAGGACTGTTTGGGTTTTGTTTGACAGCTACGTTCTTTTGTTCCAGGCGGCAGCGTTACGGTTGCCATGGTTACAGGGCGACGCTCTCTCTCTCTCTCTGCGACTGTGTGTTTCCTGGGTGAGAGAGCGCATTTCCTTGTTGTTGTTGTTGTGCTAAGCTAACAGGCAGAATGCTACAAGCATAGCTCTAAAGAATGTAGCATCATGGGCAGTGTAGTCCGTGTTGCAGGGAGAATGGACTGCCATACCCGTTATATGTCTGTGAGCGCGAGGAGGGAGAAAAAGGGGAGTGGAAAGGTACGAGTTGTCATCGAGCAAAAACTGGAGCTGGAAGCATGTAAATATAATAATAACCACTTCAGCCAAGAAGAGTGCCTGACGAGCCCAGTTGTAAGTAAGCTATTAAGACTCGACTGTACACCGTGTTCGTGTTTTCCTCCGAAAACAATAAGTTCCATTGGAGCAGCCTTTCAACGCCTCTCTCTGTCTCTCGCAAGAAAAGTTGACCCACACAACAAAGTAAAGCTATTTTTCGGCTACGAGCCGACACGGACCCCGCCGTATTAGTCAGAGGTCCCTTTACTACAGTTCGGAGTTGCGGACCTTCAGTAATAGTAATAAATCACCCAGCAATAGTACATTCACGTTGTTGTAAAAAGCATGATAATATATTAAGTAATCCAAAGTATTCAGAATACGTTACTGTCATTGAGTAACGTAACGGAATACGTTACAGAATACATTTTGGGGCATGTATTCTGTATTCTGTAATGGAATACATTTTAAAAGTAACCTTCCCAACACTGCTTAATTCTCAGATAAGCCAGGGCCAAGCCAGCTCCGATCAGCAAAAACCCTGTTATCACGGTTCCGAATAGGTAGATATCTTCAGCGTCCTCGATCGACAGTCCCGCCAGGCACACGATCCTCCATGTCTGCCACCCGTCCATCGTGTATCCGGCAGGGAAAGTCCCTCCAGGGCACTCGGGCTCTCCCGAGCCCAGACTTCTCGTTGAGAAAAGGGTGTCAATAGCATTCAGAGACCAGTTGATCAAATCCATAATTCTCTTTAGGTTTTAGAAACAGACTGTGAGAGAGTGTTCCAGGGAAAGTAATACAAAAAACACAAGACTAGACAAGGACATAAAAACTAAGCAGGGAAGATAAGGGAGAGGAGAGGAGAAAAAGTGCGTCCGCCTCCTCCGAGAGCCAAAACACAGATTTTATCTTGTCTAATCTGTCTGTATAATATTATTATTACTATATCATTTCCAATCTTCATTAATAATGGATTGCATTTATATAGCACTTTTCGAGACCCTCTAAGCACTTTATAATTCCACTATTCATTCACTCTCACGTTCACACACTGGTGGAGGCAAGCTACAGTTGTAGCCACAGCTGCCCTGGGGCAGACTGACAGAAGCGAGGCTGCCATATTGCGCCATCGGCCCCTCTGGCCATCACCAGTAGGCGGTAGGTGAAGTGTCTTGTCCAAGGACACAACGACCAAGACAGACAGAGCTGGGGATCAAACCGGCAACCTTCCGGTTACAAGATGAGCTTCCCAACCCCCTGAACCACGTTGCCCGAATTACTTATCTTGTCCTATTTTAACTGATCTTTTATTTTGTGTTGTTATCTCATTTCTATTCATACATGTGTATGAGCGTTCACCTTAGCTTTAACAATACCGCAGTGTAGTGCATGGTTCTCCTGTTCATAGAGTAGAGTGAACTCCAGAGATCCCAGAGTGGCTGTAAGAAACACACAGACATACACGTTGCAAAAAATAAAAGTAATAATACATTTGTCTTCAACAAATAAAGGTTTTAAATTTTGAGGAATAATCTTACTGGCATCATCTGAGTCATAGTCATTGTTGTCTTCCTCTGTTTGATCTGGTGGGGGTCTGGGAGGAGCAGGGTTGTTGGCAGGTGGGTTAACAGGTGGACCAACTCTGGAGACAGGCTTATGAGATGAAACAGAGCCAGAGATAACAGGTGGTCTTTTTTCCTCCACAGCTGGAAGGGGCAATGTTTCTTGTCTTTCCGCGTGATGGTTCTCCATACCTGCAGCAGGTACTTGAGATTTTATAAAATATAATCAGCAGTTAACACAATCTGAAGTGTCTTTTTATGTATCAGTGTTCATTTGGAACATTTAGAAATTAGCCTTGTAGTGCTGGGCTTATTCTTAGAAGGATCAGTGTGACTTTACCTGAGTTAGGGGTTGTGTGCTCTGTGTTTGCCTGAGGTGGTTTGGAGGCTGACACATGTCTCTCTGTCTTCATTACAGCGGCTGGATGGGAATGACCCTCATTACAACTGTCAGCTGTTGTTTTTGCTGTCTGTTCCCATTGTTCTGATCCAAAAGACTTGTGCTGCTGTGACCCTGCAATGCGCTCTGGGAGTCAAAGTAAGATTATCATCACTGTTAGAATAATGTTTCACTTCAATAGATGCATTACCGAATGGGACTGCCAGGTCCCCCTGGGACCACTAATATTTCATGGTGGAAAGTTACAACTCCAAAAGACAGAAAATAACCACAAAGAGACCAAAAAACCCCCAAAAATTAGTAAAGTGGTCACAAAGAACTTAAGTACCTCTACCTTTGACACATTGCACCATACTGCTTCAGCTCCTCATGTGGGTGGTGGGTGCAGGACCAACCAGAGCCAAGCTGGGCCCTGTGGGTTAGGGCCTAGTCACCAGCACTCTCCCCCAGGTCTGACTCCAGGAGACTCCCAGTAACCCTGATCCAAGCAAACTACCATTGCCATGCCATTGATATCTTCTGAATTGTACTTAGTTTGGCCCTCACCTCAGGTGAGCAATCAGGTTGCTTTGGGAAACCCAACCAGAGACAAATTGCTCTGGTATCATTAGGGATCAACCTCTACCACAATAAGGTGGCAATTTTTCCATTTTTTTTTTTTGTCTGACAACACCTTCAAAAACAAGGAGATGCATCCCAAGATGTTTATACGCTAATTCAGCTTTTAAATAAAAATAAAATAAAAGAAGCATATCTCTGGCATAAGATCAAAAGACAACTCGTATTTAGCTCTTATGGTTTTTATCAGTTCTTAAGAGGCATATCTGAAAACCCATGCACAAATGTGAGAAACATTCACTTCCAAAAAAATACCGTATCCCTGATGTGATCCACTGTAGCCTGCTGGAGTAGAGCAGTTTTCTGTGCTCGACTGTCCAGGTCTGGACAGAGGAAGGGGGGCAGGCAGACCCAGTTGCTCTCTTCCTTTAAAGAACCAAGCTCCTGAACGCTTCTGTACCTGCAGTAACACAAAGATTTGCATCACTGGAATATTTTCCAAGAATGGAAATGGCTCACACAATTCAAACATGTGTAACATGTGTTACAGGGACAGTGCTTTGGCAGATATTGTATAGACATACTGTGTTTTTAAGCATAGCTGAAGTCAGTTTCTAGTGGCCAAAATTTTAACTCCAATTTATTTATTTAATTTGAATTCTTTTATTTGATGCAAAAACATGACCTCTTTGTATCTGCAGTATTACTGAGTACTTATTCTGTATGAATGATAGGAATGAGCATTTGTTTAAAGAGTTTGGGCTCCCCAGGGCAGCGACCTCAGCAAGCACAACATCATCATAAAAACAGAATTGTGTAACAGTATTATCGTGACAAAAGACTAATGGCAGACTAATGTGGCACAACATGGAATCTGTTCTTCATCATTCCTTTTCCTTCACCTCTATCTGTTCATTGCAGATCTGGCACAGCCACACAGGGCATGTCCTGCTGTTGCTTGAAATTCCACACTTGGTACACATATGCTGCGGGAAAGGAAAAATAGACATTAAGACATACTCGTGCACAGAGTTGCAGTGTCACACAGATTTAGTCTTCAACAGCAGGTGCGCATAAAACATAGGTGTCAAACTCTGGCCCGTGGGCCAAATTTGGCCCGCAGCCTAATTACATTTGGCCCGCGAAGCCATACCAAATTACTATTAGAGCTGGCCTACTGGTATTATACAGCTAATATACAGGGAGTGCAGAATTATTAGGCAAATGAGTATTTTGTCCACATCATCCTCTTCATGCATGTTGTCTTACTCCAAGCTGTATAGGCTCGAAAGCCTACTACCAATTAAGCATATTAGGTGATGTGCATCTCTGTAATGAGAAGGGGTGTGGTCTAATGACATCAACACCCTATATCAGGTGTGCATAATTATTAGGCAACTTCCTTTCCTTTGGCAAAATGGGTCAAAAGAAGGACTTGACAGGCTCAGACAAGTCAAAAATAGTGAGATATCTTGCAGAGGAATGCAGCAGTCTCAAAATTGCAAAGCTTCTGAAGCGTGATCATCGAATAATCAAGCATTTCATTCAAAATAGTCAACAGGGTCGCAAGAAGCGTGTGGAAAAACCAAGGCGCAAAATAACTGCCCATGAACTGAGAAAAGTCAAGCGTGCAGCTGCCAAGATGCCACTTGCCACCAGTTTGGCCATATTTCAGAGCTGCAACATCACTGGAGAGCCCAAAAGCACAAGGTGTGCAATACTCAGAGACATGGCCAAGGTAAGAAAGGCTGAAAGACGACCACCACTGAACAAGACACACAAGCTGAAACGTCAAGACTGGGCCAAGAAATATCTCAAGACTGGTTTTTCTAAGGTTTTATGGACTGATGAAATGAGAGTGAGTCTTGATGGGCCAGATGGATGGGCCCGTGGCTGGATTGGTAAAGGGCAGAGAGCTCCAGTCCGACTCAGACGCCAGCAAGGTAGAGGTGGAGTACTGGTTTGGGCTGGTATCATCAAAGATGAGCTTGTGGGGCCTTTTCGGGTTGAGGATGGAGTCAAGCTCAACTCCCAGTCCTACTGCCAGTTTCTGGAAGACACCTTCTTCAAGCAGTGGTACAGGAAGAAGTCTGCATCCTTCAAGAAAAACATGATTTTCATGCAGGACAATGCTCCATCACACGCGTCCAAGTACTCCACAGCGTGGCTGGCAAGAAAGGGTATAAAAGAAGAAAAACTAATGACATGGCCACCTTGTTCACCTGATCTGAACCCCATTGAGAACCTGTGGTCCATCATCAAATGTGAGATTTACAAGGAGGGAAAACAGTACACCTCTCTGAACAGTGTCTGGGAGGCTGTGGTTGCTGCTGCACGCAATGTTGATGGTGAACAGATCAAAACACTGACAGAATCCATGGATGGCAGGCTTTTGAGTGTCCTTGCAAAGAAAGGTGGCTATATTGGTCGCTGATTTGTTTTTGTTTTGTTTTTGAATGTCAGAAATGTATATTTGTGAATGTGGAGATGTTATATTGGTTTCACTGTATGTCTGTGAAGGTTCTCAGTCATCCAGGTCATCGTAGTCAAAGGAGCTTGCAAAGAAAAGCGTCTGGACTTCTTTAAGTTGCTTGAAGACGTTTCACCTCTCATCCGAGAAGCTTCTTCAGTTCTAAGGTCAAATGGTGGAGAGTCCCAGATATAAACCTAGTGGGAGTAACCCCCCACAGAGGGACAAAAGGACCCCCTGATGATCCTCTAATCGCCTGAGCCAAGGTGGGAAAGTGGGCGTGGGTCCCAATCAGCCAGAGTTTCGGGTGTGTTCATTGTGAAACCTGGCCCCACCTTATCATGCGAATTCCTGAGGTCAGATGGCCCAGGATGTGAGTGGGCGTTAAGGCGTCTGGGAAGGGATCTCAAAACTGGATTATAGATGGCAGAGAGTTGGTGTCGTAAACCCCCGCCTCTGTTCAAAGATGGTCGCTCACAGTGGACATAGATGGCTTCTTTCACTCCTCTTTCAAATCATCTGTCCTCTCTGTCCAAAATGTGAACATTGGCATCCTCGAAAGAGTGTCCTTTATCCTTAAGATGCAGATGGACTGCTGAGTCTTGTCCTGTGGACAAGTGGACAATCCAGTTTTGAGATCCCTTCCCAGACGCCTTAACGCCCACGTATGTCCAGATTTGTTTGCACATGGCCCAGCAGTTTTAAGAGCTGTTGAACAATATAGAAAACACCGTAAACAGCCAATGTGTCAGCTGTAAGAGAACATAGGAAAAATGTACAGAAAGTATTAAAATAATATCCCCTGTGATATCTGATTCTATTTGACATTATTGGATCATGTGAACTGATGCATCAGTTTGTAAGCTTTCCAACTGAGTCGTGTCACAGTGCTGGGATTTTTGATTTTTACTTAATGTTTATTTGATTAATTGTGCTTTTACATTTCTGCTCTAGGCACAGCTGTTTTACAGGATGGGTCATTTATATGGATACAGCGTAATAACATGGGAATGGTTGGTGATATTAAAGTCCTGTTTGTGGCACATTAGTATATGTGAGGGGGCAAACTCCTCAAGATGGGTGGTGACCATGGTGGCCATTTAGAAGTCGGCCATCTTGGATACAACTTTTGTTTTTTCAATATGAAGAGGGCCATGTGACACATCAAACTTATTGGTAATGTCACAAGAAAAACAATGGTGTGCTTGGTTTCAACGTAACTTTATTCTTTCATGAGTTATTTACAAGTTTCTGACCACTTATAAAATGAGTTCAATGTGCTGCCCATTGTGTTGGATTGTCAATGCAACCCTCTTCTCCCACTCTTCACACACTGATAGCAACACCGCAGGAGAAATGCCAGCACAGGCATCCAGTATCCATAGTTTCAGGTGCTGCACATCTTGTATCTTCACACCATAGACAATTGCCTTCAGGTGACACCAAAGATAAAAGTCTGAGGGGGTCAGATCGGGAGACCTTGGGGGCCATTCAACCAGCCCACGATGACCAATCCACTTTCCAGGAAACTGTTCATCTAGGAATGCTTGGACCTGGCACCCATAATGTGGTGGTGCACCATCTTGCTGGAAAAACTCAGGGAACGTGCCAGCTTCAGTGCATAAAGAGGGAAACACATAATCATGTAGCAATTTCAAATATCCAGTGGCCTTGAGGTTTCCATTGACGAAGAATGGACCCACTATCATTGTACCCCATATACCACACCAAACCATCACTTTTGTTGTTCCAACAGTCTTGGAGGGATCCATCCAATGTGGGTTAGTGTCAGACCAATAGCGGTGGTTTTGTTTGTTAACTTAACCATTCACATAAAAGTTTGCCTCATCACTGAACAAAATCTTCTGCGTGAACTGAGGGTCCTGTTCCAATTTTTGTTTTGCCCATTCTGCAAATTCTGTGCGCCGATCTGGGTCATCCTCGTTGAGATGCTGCAGTAGCTGGAGTTTGTAAGGGTGCCATTTGTGAGTAGCTAATATCCGCCGAAGGGATGTTCGACTAATGCCACTCTCCAGTGACGTGCAGCGAGTGCTACGCTGTGGGCTCTTGCTGAATGAAGCTAATAAAAATAATAATGGATTGGATTTATATAGCGCTTTTCAAGGCACCCAAAGCGCTTTACAATACCACTATTCATTCACTCTCACATTCATACACTGGTGGAGGCAAGCTACAGTTGTAGCCACAGCTGCCCTGGGGCAGACTGACAGAAGCGAGGCTGCCATATCGCGCCATCGGCCCCTCTGGCCAACACCAGTAGGCAAGTAGGGTAAAGTGTCTTGCCCAAGGACACAATGACCAGGAGAGAGAGCCCAGGGATCAAACCGGCAACCTTCCGGTTACAGATGCGATTCCCAACCCCCTGGGCCACGGTCGCCCCACAAGCTAGGACAGCCACTGATGTTTCTTCATTAGTGACAGTTTTCTTGCGTCCACATTTTGGCAAATCCAACACTGAACCAGTTTCACAAAACTTAGCAAGCAGTTTGCTAACTGTAGCATGGGAGATGGGTGGTCTCGTACGGTGTCTTGCATTGAAATCTGCTGCAATGACCCGGTTACTGCGTTCACCAGATATCAACACAATTTCGATCCGCTCCTCACGTGTTAACCTCTTCGACATGTCAATGGCTGTGAACACAGAGAAACTTTTAAATAACTCATGAAAGAATAAAGTTACTTTTAAACAAAGCACACCATTGTTTTTCTTGTGACATTACCAATATGTTTGATGTGTCACATGGCCCTCTTCCTATTGAAAAAACAAAAGTTGTATCCAAGATGGCCGACTTCTAAATGGCCACCATGGTCACCACCCATCTTGAGGAGTTTGCCCCCTCACATATACTAATGTGCCGCAAACAGGACTTTAATATCACCAACCATTCCCATTTTATCCATATAAATGGCCCACCCTGTACTTTGGTAAATGCTTTTCCTTATGTGTATTTTGTTGTTTTCCTTTCTGTCTTTTCCTTTCTGTCTTTGTCCAATCCCCTCCTGTGAGTCCGTAATTGTTTCCACCTATATCTCATTTTCCACTCAGCCTTGAGTGTGAAGACATGAGTTTCCCTCTATACTTGCACTCCCAGGTTTCCATCTCTGCCTTTTTCAGTTTAAGGACTTTGTATCCTGTCAGTATTTTGCAGCACATTTTGCTCACATCCTTTGTGAGTTTGTTAAATTAATTTTGTGCTGCATTTGGGTCCTCTTTTGAACTCTTAGGCCCAATGTCCACTGTCACAAATTTACAGACATTGAGTCATGTTTCCGTTAAAACCCTGGAGGATTCAGGACTGTCCCACTGTCAAATCATCAAGTGCATGAGGGCTCCCTGCAGTGTTGGCAATATGGGTGGGGCTTGGGGGACCGGGCTGTCCAAAAAGGTCGCTCTGCACCCTCAGCTAAATTCTACTGACACACTTTTACAGACATAAGTAAAATTTGTTCATATATTTTGGTAAAGAAAGAGTTGAATGAGCAGATCAATAGTGAGTCATTTCAGTAACAACCAAGCTTAGGTCAGAGATGCAGTATTAGAAGCTTAGTGCAGCTGCAGCGACAGTAAACTAGTACAAAGAAGTCACTGACCCCACCAGGGTGTCAGCTTTTATGTTTTTCGGTGTGATTTCTAGCATGACCTCACTTAAAAATGTGCACAAGTGCATTGAGGACCTGTCCTAGTGTAATGACTTCATCATTCCAGTGGTGCACTTTGACAAATTTCTCTGCACTTTTGTACTTCTGCCAACATTTCTATATGGGGGCACCACATGCCTGTTTATTCTTTATCCTTCAATTTGTTTTGCCTCTTTAGCCCATAAAGGTGGTCCAACGTTTAGTTTGCAATACTGTTTTAAGTAAAAATGTAACTGGTTTCCTATTGTTTATAAATGTAAGCAAACATGACATATGAGTGCAGACTCAGATGTACAAGTAGCATGTACACCTCTGTCTGTTTATTTCTTATATGACAAAGTAAAGTGACAGAAAAGCCAGCAAACCAACATGCCCCTCGACTTTGCCAAAGGAAATTACCGACAATGCATTGCACTAAATATGAGGTTTGAAATGCACATAGGAGGGGCAACCAACCTGAAAGTTGCAAGAAAACAGAAATGTATCTGACACTACAAGTATGTAGCAGATAATAAAGTGATTTAGCTTGCCAAATAATTTCAACTCTAAATATGATCCATGATACTAACTTATTGCCAATGTTAAACAGTGTTGTTTAACTGTCAGTTAAATCATTTTAAACCATAAAGCAAATATGTGTAACACTGCTACCTACAATAGCTTGAATTGTGGCTTTTAGCCAGTTAGCTGTAACTTAGCTGTGGTGCCTAATGTGTGTTTTTGGGAATGACTTTTTCATCATCTCTAAGTCAACTTCATTATACTCAAATATAAAGTAGAAACTGGTCTCCCGTTGTTACACAAGAAACATGACATACACTACATAAGTGCAAGGTGGTTGCGCTACTGCACGCAAATAGGAACAACACCTAAAGGCCATGGGATATCTTGTACTGTATATCATTAATCACAAAAAAGCACCAATGGTTTCCCATATATATATCATACAATATATATCATAAGAAAATTAGTATAGAACACAGGAAACAAGAATTCTGTTTAGGGGGTCCTGAATAAGCTTTATTTTCGTTTTTCATCTTTTTGTGACGTGGCAGATGTCCAAATGGTTGGTTATCACTCATTTAATTAATGTTTAACATCAGATTGTATTTTAGTATACATGTTCAATTATACAATTGACCAGAACTTAATATTAAACCCTAATTGTTTTCTTTACATTTGTTTCAAACTGGTGTCGCCCTTTTGTGGCTTTATGGGTCATAGTGACTTACAGTAATCACCACCTGAACTCTTCAACAACTTAAATGAATCAAGAAATTGCACTGGTTACTAAAAATGTCACATAAATCTCTGGAATACCATTAGGTAGAAGGATGAAGTAGAGCAGAATGTTAAAGAAAAGGTAATGAACCTGAAAGTTGTGCTTAAGTATAGTATTTGAGTAAATGTTACTTTCCAAGCAGTGGTAAAGAAAATTCCAGTCCAGGCACAGTCCCTTCAACCCCTATGAACAAAAGAAAGTAACAAAATCCACCTACTTTTTTGCACTGCACACAGAGGACAGCTGTGACCCCCTGTGGTCCAAACGACGCACCACACAGCAGACAGTGCATCTCTCCATCACCACACGCTGTCTTCTTGATATTATCCAGACGACTGGAAAGACGCCTGAGAGCACATGCAAATTATTATCAGCACAGGGACACAAACTTGGCACAGGTTTGTCACCAAAAAGTTGTTCATCTCAGTGAGCATCTGTGCATGGTTGGTGATGTGATTCAGTGCAACAGAGACAACGGTTTTCCATCTCACTCAATCCTCTCTTGCTCGATGGCCTCCATCATAGCTGCCCGAGCTAGCACACTGTTGATGATCTCCTTCTCCTCATCTGTGAGCTCCTCCCCTGGGGTGCCGCCAGGCATGTTCATTGTCCACCTAATTCTGCTGAACCCAAAGCGCACACACACAAACACACAGAACAGACACAGAGTACAAGTGACAAGCAAAGTGAAAATAAGACTCAGACAAATGGCCAAAACATCCAAAAAGTGCCTAAGTAAGGAGTGCTAGACACTAACATCAAAGCACAGCTGGAAACATGTTGGACTTGAAATAATACTGAGCAGCTGCAGTTGTTTTCATACACAATAACACAAATGATGTCCAATTTTTATTTTGCATCTTGTGACCAAAACCCACATAAAATAAGCCTTTTAATTAAGAGTGATCTGTGATCTGAAATCCATTAAAGTTTAAATGGTTCACAGATTCAGTGACAAGCCAGTGGGGATCAGTCACTTTTCTTGCAGGTCATACTCTAAGCTTGCTTCACATGACCTGGCCATTTTTTAAACTAAAGCTACGGAGAAAAGGCCAACAGAATATGCTTAATAAATGTAGTTAATTAATTAATCAGTTAGAACATTTTGGGACTGTTTTATCATCACATTTAATCCTACAAGATAGGATTGAATATTTTTTTTGTTTTATTCCTTGTTTATTTTTTCAACTGGGCCATGAGCTGCCAAAAAAGATCATTTCCCCCCCTGCGGGTAAATAAACTCAGCAGACATACAGGGGCATTTCCAGGATTTCTTGTTAATGTTGTTGCTCAGTGAAGACCAAAAACAAAAAAGGGGGGATGACCAAATAAGATTATGTGACACAGCACCAGTCTTAACAATAACACATTACAAAATAACACATTATACCCATTACTGTCATTACAGTAATGTGTTACAAAGTAACGTTACATCACATTTCTACAGTACTACAGTAATTTTTGTCGTTACTTGTGCTACAAGGGTCCCTCAGTTCTCTGCACCCTAGACTGAGAGCAAAAAAAAAGAACAAAAGATCAAACGTATTTCTTCCTGCACACTATAATCAGCTCTGTACCAGGATCAGGAGATATTATAGAATATCATCTTCCACCAATTTGGTCACAGAGTACATAAGTCCACTCAGTGCCAATGTGGAAGCTTCATATCAGTGTCGTCAAATTAAGACTAGCTGCAAACAAGAATCTTGCGGGTTTCTAAACATGTGTCTTTGGCATATGGCTGATAAGAACAATCTTAAAATTTCATTACAGAAAGTAAATATCTGGATTTTTAAACAGCTGTACTGAGACAAAGACAGACCAATAATTTAGTTTGTCACTCACAAGATGACTGTCTAAGAAATTTTACTGGCAAAAAAAGATGCCACTAGTGCAAATGCTGCTGGATGGTTGGAAAACCTCTGGCATATTCACTCGGAGAGCAGCAAAAATAATTTGGCCAATGAAAATCAAACTCATCAGTCTGTGAACTAAAGTGTTGGATTTTCCTGGGAAAGTGTCTATGGTGGTAATTTCAGTGACGGTGGGATTTTCTGGCGCAACCCACGCTTGCTCTGAAAAATGCATGTCTCTTAGATTTCTGACAGCAACAGTGTCAGTAATAATATCTTCACAAGATCGAGGCAGCAGCAGTTCTTGAAACCAGGCTGCACAGTTGGCCCTCCACAATTACAAGACCATGGGGCATAATGGGACATGGCTGGCTCCATCGGTGGACCGATGGTGATTTTTCGTTTTTATGGGCTGATGTTTTTTCTGGGTTTTTTGTAACGGTATAAACAATGAGAGGTGGTGGATTGACCAGATGCTGGCCGATGTGTAAAAATAACTCCGTTGTTTGGTGGTGGCTATGGCGGAGCTTCCACAGAGGCCAGCAGGTGGATAAGGGAAAGGGGAGGCAGGAGGAGGAGAGACCCGAGGCGGCCGCAGGTCCGAGTGTCAGGTGAACTGAACTTCAGGTAAGAAGTTATATGACCTGCAGTCTGTCTGGGTCAGATATAAACCAACTTTAGGGGTAGTTTATTTTCGTTGTGCTGACTTTTTACTGTCAGTTACAATAACTCGTACTGCGTGAGCTAGCATGACAGTTTCTATACAGCTGGGTGGGTGCTATGATGTTACCAATAGTGAACTTTATTTTATTCATAAGGTTAGTTAGTAGAGTTGCCAACCGTCCCATAAAAAAACGGAATCGTCCCGTATCCAGAGAAAATATTACGAGTTTTGTATTGAGCTGAAAGGAAACGCAGTATGTCCTGTACTTCAGCCAGAATGGAAAAAGACACAAAGCTGGAGTTATTCTGTCTTTACGCTGCACAGCTGCTTCTCCTTCTCTCATTCTCTCCCCCTCCCTCTCCTGTTGCTACTTCAGTCATGATCAGTGATCAGCTGATCAGCTTTTCTCTCTCATTTATTTATCGCCCACTTTGCACCAGAAAGAGGAAACCAGCGGATGTTGCGCTAAACAACAGCAGCACGTTTAAGCTTGATCAGCTGCTGTTAGAATTTATTTAATATTATTTTCTAGTATCTGCTGATGTTTGCTGGTAAAAGCTGCTGGTCATGATATCAGTTTGGATATGTGGTGAGAGGGAAACATGAAGATGAAACCAGGAGATGTCCTTACTGAATCATCAGAGCTGAACAGGTGATGGAGAAACAGCTTTATCTTTAGGTGACATGAATGAGTTGAAGGGAAGTTATGAACTGTTTCTGAGAGACAAATAACACCAGGATCCTTTGTAGCTGACAGCTGGTAACTATGCAGGGGCGGGTCTAGCAAAGTTTTGCCAGGGGGTCAGGTAGGGCATTAACAGGGAAAGGGGGGCACAAAGAAATACTTTTCTTTCTTGTTCTTATTTAAAATGTCTCGCTTTTAATAAATAATTATCTGAATCTTACAACCAAAGTTTTTATCTGACATAAAATGTATAGAAATCATACATATACCAACAAGACAGTGTATCACTGTCACAACAGCGTTTGCTTTCATTCAAAGGCCCTATGGCTTTAATACCTGGTCTCTTGTCAAAATGCCCGGGCCGATTTTTTGTCCCAGTCCAGCCCTGGCTGGTTCTCACCTGAGTTAACATCTAATTGGATCTGATAAACAACCGTGGAAAAAAGAAAAGAAAAACCTCAACATGTGGTCAGCAGGTCCCTCCATAATGATCATGTTTACGTCACTTAATGTATTATTCTAATTGCCTGTGGGCATTTTCTTTCCAACAAAATGAATGTTTGTAGTTTCAGTGGATTTAACAAGGATTCATTATTCATTCAATCACCACAACACTTCCTTACTTATAATTCTGCTCTGTCCAAGCTGTAAAGAAAGCTTTTCACCAATTTATAAAGATATTTAACTTTTGCAAGGTTTGATCAAGGTTATAGATGCTGCATGTATAATTGTCAAACACATCCCTTTGGGCTACATGGAACTCAAATGGCTGCTTTGCTAAACCTGGGATAATTATAAGATCAATTATAATCTACTTGCATCCTGCAGATTGTTCTTGTATGCATATTATAGAGTGAGGCAAACCTCAGCAATATGACCTTTTTTTCTTCTCTTTTTGTTAGACTTCTCTATTAACCACGGATGTGAATATGTGCCCTCTTGTCTTGAATGTCTCTTCATTGTTGTATGTTTGCTCTTTTACTTTACTAAAATTAAGGTAGCAACACTGCATTCAGCAAATTAGTTTTTTATCAGGTAAAAAACATTATCCAATATATGGCAGTCATTTGTTACTGAAAGAAGTTAAATCCTGTCTGAATTTTACACCAAACGCCTTTCCTGATCCAACCTCGGTTGTGTCTCTGGTTGAAATTAATCAAGTGGCCATTCACTTGCCAAGCAAATATGTAAAACACTACACTATGTCCAACAGATGCAAAGGAGCTCAAGACTCAACAGCCAACTCAAACAGTGTTACCATTAAGTTAATACGGTTGTGCCACATTCATAAACATTCACAACTCTGTATTTGGGGATGTACACATGGATCATGTGGAAAACTATGATGATGCAAATATTTAATAAATTCATGCAGCTTAAAGCAACAATATACAACTACACCGCCTGTTAACATCTTCTCTAATTCACTTGAGATTTTACTGATTTTGATTAATATCATCTTAAGGAGAATTTATTGTTTTAATGAAAAACTGCTTGTTTTTCAACATGCATATTACATCTTATATTTTATTCATGTTTTTCCTGCTGAAAGTGCACTTTAAAAGTGATTCACAGAATAACTAAATGGCAAGAATGAATAGAACAAGCTGACATCAATTCATATGAAGAAATTCAGAGTAATATATGTGACTGAGTGATATTTCCATTGAAAGCAGCTCACATTATTCTGCTTGTAAAGACATGACTGCAGGGTTTTCGCTGTCCATTCAACTTTCAGTGTGCCACGGTTGAAAAGGTACGCCTTTAAAAAGGTCTGAGAGGAGTTAATTTGGTTACCCATGATTTATGTGAGCTCGACCACACCTACTGCTATATTAGTGCTTCTGGCCATTAAAACCTGACTGTCTGCTGGTCCACAGGCACATAAATTCTGTACTTGTGCTTGAAAAAATGAGGCATTAATTGAAGCTGACTGCTGACTGTAGTAAGTGAACTGTTAGCAGTAATGTGTTGTTCAAGTCTGGACTGCAATGTGCATGCCTGAAGTCATTTTCACTGTAGAGTAGCACACTCATTATCTTTTGACAAGAACATTGTTAAGAGAAAAGAATGACCTCAACCTCTTGCTTCTGGACCAACCAGTCATTTTCCTGATCCTGCAGACTGCATCTCAATTCCAAGTAAGTACAGAAGGAAAATAGTTTTGCTCCACAGTTAGCACATTTTATTGTCCAAATTCCAACTATATCTGCTACCTGCCTCATTAATGTCCAAGCATCAGACATTAAATCGGGCAGTGGCTGCTGAGTAATGCCTCACTTACTTCACAGCTGACTGCTTTTCTTCTTTCTCATCCCTTTCCTCTTCAAAAGAATATCCTGTCCCCAATGCATGTAAATGTCAGAGGTTGCTGTCATTGCAGACAATGTGGCAACCTGACAGATTGATATCTGCGACTTGGTGTGTGTGTGTGTGTGTGTGTGTGTGTGTGTGTGTGTGTGTGTGTGTGTGTGTGTGTGTGTGTGTGTGTGTGTGCGCTTATGTGCCTTGAAGGGTTTGAGTGAAAAACAAAGGTGGGGGGGTCAGGGAGAAAGGAAATGTTCAGAAATGGCAGACACTTTCAGCCCATGAGTCACTACACTCAGCGGGTAGCACACACACATGCTGTCATCATGAGTCAAATCACTGCAGTTACAGCCTGGACCATCTGCAAATAAACAATTTTTATGCCATGAAAAAAAATTCCGTTATAGCAGAAAATTAATTTGCGCTTAGATTTTGCTGTAAAAAAAACCCCAAATGATCTGTATGAGTAAAGTCAGTAATATATCTCTATCAAAATATTTTGAACTGTAAGGAAATAAATTTGGGATATTGAATTTGCATATACGTTTGCTAGTCACAAAACTACAGTCAGCAGGTTGCAAGCTTAGTTCAGCATATAGAAAACAGCTTGCCTTTGAGCAAAACTACAAAAAAAAGGGAAAAATCTACTTAGTTAAATCTGTTTCACAAAGAAATGACTAAAATGTCAGAATTTGCTTTTATGCTTCACATTAATTGTGATCAGGCTTGTTGATGTTAATGTAATGTGCTACTGGCTTCATATTTGCCATGCAAAGGCACCAACTATTCCATAGTTAGCATCAGTCAGTCAGACTACAGATAGTTATAGCAGAGAATATTGTTAATTTATACTGCACATAATAGATCACATAAATCATGAATTAGAGTTCCAATTGGTTGTTCCTCATCATCTCTGCATCATCACTCTGCACACACACACATGCACGTGCATTATAAATTGACCATTGAGAGGAGAGCTCACTGCATTAGAGAAGATCAATGTGCACTTGGGCTCTGCAGCAGGGCATGACACTCCTATCTGGTTCTCAATGTCACATGCTAAAAAGGCCAAACCGCTTACACATGACAGCATGTCAGCATTATCCCTATTTTCACCCCATGCCCTTTTGGTGTGTCTCATTTACTGATTTTGTAGCAGTGATACCATTACAACGGAGCTGCTCTACTCATAATTAAGCTGCACTGGTGGGTCTCCATGGGCCACCAGCATTCAACTATGTGAATGTAGTTGTAAAACTTTATGTAAATGATATTTCTTTAGTCATATATTGTATGTATGTATCAACCTTGCAAATAACACTATGGGATTTCTTTTTATTTAAAGTTATATTTCGTTGGTATTTTTATCTTAGTAGTGTCTGTCTGCTGCCATCCTCTTGGGGCACATAGAACCAACCATGAATGAAAATATAAAACTTTCTCAAATCTTTTTTTTAACCAAGTGAAAACAGTATGGAGGTTGGGGTGATGGATGGGTCAACAAAATGCTGGAAAAGCATTGTCCTCTACTCTTAACCAAGAAAAATTTAAAAACCCATAGTATGATCTTTCCAATCCTCATAGCTGTCATTTATAATTGTCAAAATTAATTCAACCTTAATTAACAGAGTGCAAACTAGTTACATAAATTACAAACTAGTATGTGCATTCAAAGCAGTTGTGGGATACTTCGTGTGTGTGGGCCCTGCACTTTGTTTTCTACACTCACTGAAACAGAAGCTCCTTGTCATTTTAATCTCAATTAGCTTGGAGTAAATGGGTTCTAATTTTTTTAATTTAAGGTTATTTTTGTTATATCATGGGTAGTAGTGTTTACTGATTGGAAGGTTTGTGGATTGGTGACTGGCTCGTCCTGTTCATGTACCAACTTACTCTTGGCCAAATTGAAGCTGAACTCCAAGTAGCCCCTGATGCATATATACACCATGTAAATAGCACTTCTTTGCTGTAATGCTACAATATTTTACTGTTTTAAGAATCCACCATGATCCATCAAAGACCAGCAGGTGCCTTGGGAATATGGTGGGAGCACATAAAGTTCTCATGGCAGCCTGAAAGTACCCATATAACTCTATATAATGTATGTAATCTATAATCTATATAATCTATCTATATAATAAGAACAGACATGACATCTGTAGACTGACAATTTCAATATTCCTAAAACTACTATTTAGCTAATTTGACTCATCTCAATATTAAAATCAATCTAAATAGTACAATCAATATGCAAGAATTTGCATGCAATTTTATGCAATGCTATAAAATTTTCATTTTTGTGCATTTTTGTATAATTTCCAAAAAAAAAAATCCAATTCAAGAAAAGAATGACATGTTATTCTTATGACTAAATATCAAAATGGATTCAATTTGAACCAAACACAATGTGAGGTTTAAAGTATAGTGAGCAAAGAGCTAAGGGAGCTGACATTGAGCAATGACCAAACAGATGACATCAAAGATACAATCAGTTAAGATGACCTTTCCCTGACAGATGGCAGGTTACAGTCCACATCAATGTGTCAAGAGCTCAGTGACTCGAAAAGACCTCAGTGGCAAACTGCTGCTCATTTGAACTGAAAGGGACCTGCAGAGGTGTGTTGGTCACCTATAAGTGATGCTTCTGGACACATAGGAGGGAGTGTATTTATAGAACCACAAGAAACAAAGCTTCTGGTTCACAAGCAAAATTGCAAAATGTTAGGGAAGAAAACCCTACAAATGCATATCAGGTTACAAAGCCACAATCTGTTCCATGTTTATGATGAGAGAGATGATGTGCTTTCCTGAGAAAACCACATAAGAAGACCACACATCTTGAACTCCTGCCCTACACCAAGGACACATGTCACCACATTAAGCCTGGCTTGATTTAGAACTTTTTTATAGTGTAAGTTGACAGAGAGGTGAAATTGGCTCCAGGGATCACTGGCACTTACATGTACGTGTGTGTGTGTGTGTGTGTGTGTGTGTGTGTGTGTGTGTGTGTGTGTGTGTGTGTGTGTGTGTGTGTGTGTGTGTACACTGAGATTAGAGGTCATACAGTGGGGCAAAAAAGTATTTAGTCAGCCACCGATTGTGCAAGTTCCCCCACTTAAAATGATGACAGAGGTCAGTAATTTGCACCAGAGGTACACTTCAACTGTGAGAGACAGAATGTGAAAAAAAAATCCATGAATTCACATGGTAGGATTTGTAAAGAATTTATACGTAAATCAGGGTGGAAAATAAGTATTTGGTCACCTCAAACAAGGAAAATCTCTGGCTCTCACAGACCTGTAACGTCTTCTGTAAGAAGCTTTTCTGTCCCCCACTCGTATGAATGGCACCTGTTTGAACTCATCATCTGTATAAAAGACACCTGTCCACAGCCTCAAACAGTCAGACTCCAAACTCCGCCATGGCCAAGACCAAAGAGCTTTCGAAGGACACCAGGAAAAGTATTGTAGACCTGCACCAGACTGGGAAGAGTGAATCTACAATAGACAGCAGAGGATTGGGAGAATGTCATGTGGTCAGATGAAACCAAAGTAGAACCTTTTGGTATAAACTCAACTCGTCGTGTTTGGAGGAAGAAGAATACTGAGTTGCATCCCAAGAACACCATACCTACTGTGAAGCATGGGGGTGGAAACATCATGCTATGGGGCTGTTTTTCTGCCAAGGGGACAGGACGACTGATCCGTATTAAGGACAGAATGAATGGGGCCATGTATCGTGAGATTTTGAGCCAAAACCTCCTTCCATCAGTGAGAACTTTGAAGATGAAACGAAGCTGGGTTTTCCAACATGACAATGATCCAAAACACACCGCCCGGGCAACAAAGGAGTGGCTCCGTAAGAAGCATTTGAAAGTCCTGGAGTGGCCTAGCCAGTCTCCAGACCTCAACCCCATAGAAAATCTGTGGCGGGAGTTGAAAGTCCGTGTTGCTCGGCGACAGCCACAAAACATCACTGCTCTCGAGAAGATCTGCATGGAGGAATGGGCCAAAATACCAGCTACTGTGTGTGCAAACCTGGTAAAGACCTATAGTAAACGTTTGACCTCTGTTATTGCCAACAAAGGTTATGTTACAAAGTATTGAGTTGTATTTTTGTTATTGACCAAATACTTATTTTCCACCCTGATTTACGAATAAATTCTTTACAAATCCTACCATGTGGATTCATGGATTTTTCTTTCACATTCTGTCTCTCACAGTTGAAGTGTACCTCTGGTGCAAATTACTGACCTCTGTCATCATTTTAAGTGGGGGAACTTGCACAATCGGTGGCTGACTAAATACTTTTTTGCCCCACTGTAACTTGTGAGGTGAAGCCAGGGTTAATGACTCTATAATGATGGCGGAGAGTGACAGAGAAATTTAAATCTACTGTGCTGGAATAAAATATAAATAGTAGACAATAGGAATAAATGACAAACAGGAGAAATATATAAAGTCAAGAGGGATATACAAAATAAGAAAAATATATACAAACAACTATTGCTTTGGTTTAATAAATGCACAAAAATATGTGTTCATGTGCTTGTTCATTCAATTAGCCTGCAAGTGTTACTTAAAATGCTTATAGGTCTTCTACAATCACAACTCTCGCCAGTTTCTTATTAACATTACAAGTACTGCATTACGTACTATAATAAACATGCATACACTTTTTCCCCGTGAGTTTCCGACATACGCGTGCCACAGACTTTACATTCAGAGTGAGTGGCCCAAAAGAAAACCATTGCAAACTGAAGCAAAGAAAAAGGAAACCCAAACAGTATCTGTGCTGGGGCCATAAAGGTCGTAGTCTTAGTCTGTTCTTGCAGTCAACTGGTCTCCCTTAGTTTTTGCTTCAGTATTTACTCATTATCCAAAAAGTACCTTTCATATTAGTTTTTAAACTACACATTAAATCACAAATTAGTAATCCATCACAAAACATGAAGATGCAAGCTCTTTTGGTTGTGTACAAACTGACACTTCTGTTTACTGCCATCTTTACTGTGTTAGAAATGCACATTAATTGGAGTTATCATTTGTACCTGACTTATGGGTGGCTGTAGCTCAGGAGGTAGAACAGGTCACCTACTGATCGGAAGGTCAGTGGTTCAATCCCTGGCTCCTCTAGTCTGCATGTCAAGTATCCTTGGGCAAGATACTAACCCTAACTTGCTCTCCGATGCATCCATCGGAGTATGAATGTCGTTAGAAAGCACGAAGTGTAGATAAAGTGCTTGTGAGAATGGGTGTGATTGGGTGAATGAGGCATGTTGTATAGAGTGCTTTGAGTACTCCGTGAGAGTAGAAAAGCGCTATATAAGAATCAGTCCATTTACCATTACTTAGCATCATTCATTATCTTTCAGAGGGATGTTTTTAGTCACTCCAATGATTAGGATTTCACATAATAATGGATTGGATTTATATAGCGCTTTTCAAGGCACCCAAAGCGCTTTACAATACCACTATTCATTCACTCTCACATTCACACACTGGTGGAGGCAAGCTACGGTTGTAGCCACAGCTGCCCTGGGGCAGACTGACATCCCACAGATGTTCAATTGGATTGCCATCCAAGGAAATTGGAGGCCAAGTCAACACCTCAAATGTGTTGTTGTGCTCCTCAAACCATTCCTGAACCATTGTTGCTTTGTGGCAGGGGGCATTGTTCTGCTGAAAGACGCCACAGTCATCAGGGAATATCATTTACATGAAAGTGTTTGGTCTGCAACAATTCTTATATCCACATGGATGGCAGGATCCAAGGTTTCTTGTTAGAACACTGCACACAAGTTAAGTGAAGCACGCACATCCAGCTATCTAGATGATGTAAAAGAAAACGTGATGCATCAGACCATCAGGTCACCGTCTGGCATTGCTCCATGGTCCAGTTCTGGTGCTCACATGTTCATTGTTGGCACTTTCAGGAGTGGACAAGGGTGTGCATGGGCAATATGATTAGTCTGTAGCCCATATCCAGCTTGAGCTACAGTAGTCCATCTGTTGGATTGAACCATATGGACCAGCCTTCACTGCATCAGTGAGGTTTGGCAATCCATGACCCTGTCGCTGGTTCACCAGTGTTCCTTCCTTGGACTACTTTAGATCGATACTGACTACTGCAGATTGGAAACACCCAACAAGAGCTACAGTTTTGGTGATGCTCTGACCCAGTTATCTAACGATTAATTTTGCCATTGTCAAATCTGCAAAAAAAACTTACAATAATCCTTATTTCCTGCTTCTAACACATCAAATTTGTGGACAGAATGATGCTTCCTAATATATTCCACCCACTAACAGCTGCAATGATGAAGAGATAATCAGTGATTGTTGTATATAATACTTTTCTTGTCTTACTTACCACTCAAAGTTTTTATGACTAGAAGTCACATTTCACCACGTGTTCATTCAGTGCTTAGTTCTACACATTTTATCTGCTTCACAACCAAAGCCAGTGTAGACTCACCAAGTAGCCTAACATGCTTCATTTAACTCTTGGACATCTCAGTCAGCATCGGTGACAACCCCAACCCTGGGCAATCCCACTTTGCATTTTTCATTTTTATTGCATTGTTGTCTCTGAGTCCTGGCAACCAGGGAAAAAAGAAAAATATAATTCTAACTGACACACAACAAGAACTTTTTCCTCAAAAAGAGAAGTCTGTTTTGCTTTTCTCCAATAGAGGTTTAAGGTTAGGGTTGCCAATACCACCTATGATGACTTGAATCAATTGAAAATATTTGTCAGTACTGTCAAATAAAACCAGAAGGCTTTAAGATAGTAATGGAGTTAAATAAGATTAAGACTAAATAAGTTTCAAAGATTTCAAAGGGACTCCGGAGGCAGCCAACAGGTATCGACAGGCCAAGCGGAATGTGGCTCGGGCAGTGGCTGAAGCAAAAACTCGGGTGTGGGAGGATTTCGTAGAGGCCATGGAAAAAGACTTTCGGACTGCCTCGAAGAGATTCTGGCAAACCGTCAGACGTCTCAGGAGGGGAAAGCGGTGCTCTACCTGCACTGTGTATAGTGCTGGCGGAGCGCTGCTGACGTCGACTGAGAAAATTGTCAGGCGGTGGAAGGAATACTTCGAGGACCTCCTTAATCCCACTGACACGTCTTCCGAGGAGGAAGCAGAGTCTGGGGATGAGGGGAATGACCCGCCAATTTCCGGGGGCGAGGTCACTGAGGCAGTTAAACAACTCCTTGGTGGCAGAGCCCCTGGTGTTGATGAGATCCGCCCCGAGTTCCTGAAGGCTCTGGACGTTGTAGGGCTGTCCTGGTTGACACGCCTCTGCAGTGTTGCGTGGAGATCAGGGGCAGTACCTGTGGACTGGCAGACCGGGGTGGTGGTCCCCATCTTTAAGAAAGGGGACCGGAGGCTGTGTTCCAACTACAGGGGGATCACACTCCTCAGCCTCCCTGGGAAAGTCTATGCCAGGGTGCTGGAAAGGAGAGTTCGTCCGTCAGTCGAACCTCGGATACAGGAGGAACAATGCGGTTTTCGTCCTGGTCGCGGAACACTGGACCAGCTCTTTATCCTCTCCAGGATACTTGAGGGTGCATGGGAGTTTGCCCAACCAGTCTACATGTGTTTTGTGGACATGGAGAAGGCATTCGACCGTGTCCCTCGGGGTGTCCTGTGGGAGGTGTTGCGGGAATATGGGGTGTCTGGCCCATTGCTACGGGCCATTCGATCCCTATACAACCGTTGCAAGAGCTTGGTTCGCATTGCCGGCAATAAGTCGGACTCGTTCCCGGTGGGTGATGGGCTCCGCCAGGGCTGCCCTTTGTCTCCGGTTCTGTTCATAATTTTTATGGACAGGATTTCTAGGCGCAGCCAAGTGGCGGAGGGCTTTCGCTTTGGTGGCCTCAGAATCTCATCTCTGATTTTTGCAGATGATGTGGTTCTGTTGGCTTCATCGGGTGAGGGCCTCCAGCTCGCACTGGAACGGTTCGCAGCCGAGTGTGAAGCAGCGGGAATGAGGATCAGCACCTCCAAATCTGAGGCCATGGTTCTCAGCCGGAAAAGGGTGGAGTGCCCACTCCGGGTCGGGGATGAGTTCCTGCCCCAAGTGGAGGAGTTCAAGTATCTCGGGGTCTTGTTCGCGAGTGATGGGAGAAGGGAGCCGGAGATCGACAGACGGATTGGGGCTGCAGCTCCAGTAATGCGGACGCTGCACCGGTCCGTCGTGGTGAAGAGGGAGCTGAGTGTAAAAGCGAAGCTCTCAATTTACCGGTCGATCTACGTCCCTACCCTCACCTATGGCCACGAGCTGTGGGTAGTGACCGAAAGAACGAGATCGCGGATACAAGCGGCAGAAATGAGCTTCCTCCGAAGGGCGGCTGGCCTCTCCCTTAGAGATAGGGTGAGAAGTTCGGCCATCCGGGAGGGGCTCAGAGTAGAGCAGCTGCTGCTCCACATCGAAAGGAGCCAGCTGAGGTGGTTCGGGCATCTGACAAGGATGCCCCCTGGGCGCCTCCTGGGTGAGGTGTTCCAGGCATGTCCCACCGGGAGGAGGCCCTGGGGCAGACCCAGGACACGCTGGAGAGATTATATCTCTCGGCTGGCCTGGGAACGCCTTGGTATTCCCCCGGATAAGCTGGAGGAGGTGGCTGGGGAGAGGGAGGTCTGGGCCTCTTTGCTTAGGCTGCTGCCCCCGCGACCCGGCCCCGGACAAAGCGGATGAGGATGGATGGATGGATGGATGGATGGATGGATGGATGGATGGATGGATGGAGTTTCAAAGATGCAATGAGTCGAGTAAGACAAAATGTTAAGGTTGTGGGTTGTGCCATATTATATCCGTTGTTAGATCTTAAATGAGGTTAGCCAGCTCAGGAAGCCCAGGCACCCTCATCTACTACAACAGCAAAATCCCAGTTATTTATGGTACACAGAACATTCCCCAAGGAGCTCAAACACTCCCATCTGAATTAGACTGGAACATTTCAGCACTCCTATGTGCACGCACCCTCTTCTATTCAACACTTTCATCATCCCACTCCACGGCATCCCCCTGTTTATTATCCCTTTCCTCACACTGCCCCCACAGCTGTCATTTCTGTAATCATCACAGATCGCGTTGACTTCTTTACCAGCGCCCTCTGCAAAAGCTTCACCCTTTCACCCATTCATCATCATTTGTCCATCTATTTAGGCGGCTGTGCCATATGTCTCTCTTTTCCTCTGCTGAGGCTTGTCAGACTTGTGAAGTAGCAGCTTACAGAGCTTAGTTTTACAAAGACCCATCACCACCTACTTTATCCCCTGCCTGATGATTCTTCTTAAACCTTAACCCACATGCACACAAGCACCCCAGCCCTGTGTCTAATGACTCTTGGTAAAAAGCACAGTAATCTAGTCTCCAAATACCAACATTGGTGATTCAAAGCTTTGACACATAGCTGAAATGACTGTATTTAGTCTGCGTAGAAGAGGAATCAGCAGGACAAAAAACATATTCCTGTCAGAACATATTGTTTACAAGTAAACTGAGGGATGAAAGCAGGACAAGACAGTTTAGTTGCTCATGAGGATGCATTTCTTTTTTTTTTTATTTAGCCCTAGACTCTGGAATAACCTGCCACTTGATCTTTGTTCTGCAGAGTCTATACAGTCTTTTAAATCCTGTCTTAAAAAATCACTTTTTTTACTTTGGCTTCTAATTTGAGTTCAGTTCGAGTCCCACAACGTTTTTTACATTGCGCTCTATTATTCTATTTGTTTGATTTTGTTTGTTGTATTTATTTTTATTGATGCATGGTTTTATCTTGTTTGTTTAAACTAACGTAAAAAGCAAGTCAACCTCAGTAAACCTGTTTTTTTTATGTGCAACAGAAATAAAATTTGCGCTGACCTATTTTTGCCAGTGGAATATTCACTATTGTATGGAGTAGGATTAAATTTTTTACAGTTTTTCATGTTCCCCAGAGGATAAACCCACATACTTGTGTTGATTCCCTCAGTTTTCATTTAGTCCCACGATGGGGTTGACATGTTTTGTTTCAAGTGAAATGAGAACTTTATACATTTCAATTTAAGTTTGTTCATGGTACAAAAAGGATGCATTTATCTAAACTTCAATACAGCACTAACTTTAGTACTTTTAATTTATCAACCAAAATAATGCAATAAGTACTGGATGAGATTACATTTAACATTACATTTACACAGACATTCATGATCTCAGTATGATGAGTCTCCTGACTTTAACGAGCCCCTTACTTCTCCTCTGACTGACATTGACATATTTAGTTTTTAGTGAAATATTTTAATACTTGGGGAAAAAAGCAGCTAAAAAAATTTAAATGTAGCTGTTCATTTTTCAAGTCAGGTCAGCTTTATTTATATAGCACATTTAAAAGACATCAAGTATCGGCCAAAGTGCATTTGTGATTCAAATATCAACTACTACTACAATGATCACATTTTGAGCAGATGTTCAGATTACCAAAACATATTTCACCAGAGTTTGGTGGATTAGCACAATCAGTTCCTGAACTAAATTCAGACTGTGTCCGTATCCCAACATTTACATAAGGCTAGATCTATGCATAGATTCAGTCCTCAAACTTAAATTTCATTATTACTTCTGGAAATAATGTGTACAAATATGTAGTGGTACATTACAACAACACAAGCAAAAAAAAAGTTGTTCATATTAGTACATTTCTTTAATTTAATGGCTCTCACAGTGCCTCAGAATGTTTTTGGGTAATGTACTGAACCCCAGTGAGGCATCTAATATTCCATTTGTCTGACAGATAAAAAGTGTTGTATGCATGGCAGTTATATAGCACAGTCTTACTCACTACTTAAAGCACTTCTAGCCACACATTTCACTGATAATTTACATAGCACTTTTATATGTACTATACCTTGTACCTTGTGTTCATGCAACCAACCAACAGAATAGCCGTTTACACTCATGTCTTAGGACTATTGGAGGGAGCCGGCGGAAACTCACAGAGCCACACAAAAATACCCCAGCTGACAAGGAGATTCAAACCTAGAACAATTTTTCTGTGAGATGACAGTTGTAACTACTGTGCCACCGTGCTGCCCGAATCTGTTTGGATTTATTGTCTGTTTGGATTTAGAGCATTCTGATAGCTTTAAGCATAAGACACCTACCATTCATTAAAAGGGTCATTTGTTGCATGTGTTCTTACTTCCTGTTTTCTCTTAGGTTTTTACACTAATAAGTATTTTTTATTTTATTTTTTATTGTCATTGTCAAAGAACAATGAAATTGCGTTTGGGGCTTCCGTACAACCCGTAAAAAAAAACAAAAAACAAATACCCCTTAAAACCCAAGTGTAAATATTTATTTAAAAATATTTAAAAATACATTTTTATGCAACTGCAGCATATATCTAAAAAATATGTTGTCATTGGCAGGACTTTTTATTAAATTAAAAGCAGATACATGGAACAGGAAAAAATATCGTGTCGGCAGCAGTGTGTATACACTGTGTTCAGTTCACTGTGGCTGCCGTGTGTGTGTGTGTGTGTGTGTGTGTGTGTGTGTGTGTGTGTGTGTGTGTGTGTGTGTGTGTGTGTGTGCGTGCGTGTGTGCGTGCGTGTGTGCGTGCGTGTGTGTGTGTAAGAGCACATGCCCATATGGTGAGCAAAGAGTGGAAATCACAGTTTCTGTCTATGTGTAAACACCAGGGGCAGCACTGAAACCATTAAACTGAGCAAACCAGAACACGAACGTCAGACTTCCCATGTCTGTTTCTCATCTGTGCTATCTCTCACACTGCTTACTTTAATGCAAAAGAGGTTGGTTTAAAAAGGGTGGCAAAAATACTTTTAATTTTCAAGCCAAGATTGTTTAGAAATCCATTAAGTCCTCAGAAAAGAAGAACATGATCTTCCAATGAAGCTGTTTTTCTTTGCGTCATCAGATGCAAACTTTCTTCCCCATGCCCACCAATTAAGGATTAATTTTTCAATGCATTTGAGAGAAACGCTTGAAAAGCAGCAGGTAACATCTATAGAAATGAATTGCTGCAACAATTTTCAGATAATGTGCAGTATATTTTAAATCCAATTGATTTGTCTTTTGGATCTTACCGTTATCTCGAGAACTGGTGATTTCAGACAAAAAGATCGCTGTGAGAGAACAAAGTGAGCTTTTCAAAGTTGGCTATTTCTCAAGAGCTGAATTTACTAATTCAGCTGAATGACAAAGAGATTGACTGTCTGACAAGAGAAGAGGTGCTACAGTAAAACTGTGAGTCCAGAGAGAAACTATTGTCTAGACTAAGAATGCTATTTGTTCTTCACATATTCTGTTCTATTCTATTCTTAGCAACAGTGGGAAGGAATAACCTATAAACCTATATAAATATTTATTCACAGAAAGAGAACTCTGATAAAACCAGGCTTAGGGAGATGCAGCACAGTTGAATTGTGAGAAGAAAGAGAAGCAGGAAAAAATAAAGTGAGAATTAAGAGAAAAGCGCAAAACACAAATTACAAGAGAGAAAAGTTAATGATATGCAGTAGCAGGTATACATAAATGCATCTGGACTAAAAAGGGGTAGGTGGAGAAGAAAGGAAGGAACAGCTCGTCCTGCTTTCACACCTCAGTCTAGGAAGGCCCACAGCAACTTATAGTAACATATTGCTCAGGGTCACCTGCACTATAAAGCTTTATTTTAGGCCATCTGTTTCTTGAACCCAAATAGGGAGCTGGTTCCATGGGGGAGTAGCCTGATAGCTAAAGATTGTGCCTTCTTTCTTGCAAACTCTGGGAACCAGATGTAAGCCTACAATCGGAGATAAAATACTCTACTTGGATTATATGATATTTAGAGGTTTTTAAGATATGACGATCATTCAGGGTTAGGTGTTCTATTGACTAGCTTAGGAATGGTAGCTGCATCCAGTAACAACTCATAGACGAGAAATGAACTTGGTGCACTACAGGGAGTGCAGAATTATTAGGCAAATGAGTATTTTGTCCACATCATCCTCTTCATGCATGTTGTCTTACTCCAAGCTGTATAGGCTCGAAAGCCTACTACCAATTAAGCATATTAGGTGATGTGCATCTCTGTAATGAGAAGGGGTGTGGTCTAATGACATCAACACCCTATATCAGGTGTGCATAATTTTTAGGCAACGTCCTTTCCTTTGGCAAAATGGATCAAAAGAAGGACTTGACAGGCTCAGACAAGTCAAAAATAGTGAGATATCTTGCAGAGGGATGCAGCAGTCTCAAAATTGCAAAGCTTCTGAAGCATGATCATCGAACAATCAAGCGTTTCATTCAAAATAGTCAACAGGGTCGCAAGAAGCGTGTGGAAAAACCAAGGCGCAAAATAACTGCCCATGAACTGAGAAAAGTCAAGCGTGCAGCTGCCAAGATGCCACTTGCCACCAGTTTGACCATATTTCAGAGCTGCAACATCACTGGAGTGCCCAAAAGCACAAGGTGTGCAATATTTAGAGACATGGCCAAGGTAAGAAAGGCTGAAAGACGACCACCACTGAACAAGACACACAAGCTGAAACGTCAAGACTGGGCCAAGAAATATCTCAAGACTGATTTTTCTAAGGTTTTATGGACTGATGAAATGAGAGTGAGTCTTGATGGGCCAGATGGATGGGCCCGTGGCTGGATTAGTAAAGGGCAGAGAGCTCCAGTACGACTCAGACGCCAGCAAGGTGGAGGTGGAGTACTGGTTTGGGCTGGTATCATCAAAGATGAGCTTGTGGGGCCTTTTTGGGTTGAGGATGGAGTCAAGCTCAACTCCCAGTCCTACTGCCAGTTTCTGGAAAACACCTTCTTCAAGCAGTGGTATAGGAAGAAGTCTGCATCCTTCAAGAAAAACGTGATTTTCATGCAGGACAATGCTCCATCACACGCGTCCAAGTACTCCACAGCGTGGCTGGCAAGAAAGGGTATAAAAGAAGAAAAACTAATGACATGGCCTCCTTGTTCACCTGATCTGAACCCCATTGAGAACCTGTGGTCCATCATCAAATGTGAGATTTACAAGGAGGGAAAACAGTACACCTCTCTGAACAGTGTCTGGGAGGCTGTGGTTGCTGCTGCACGCAATGTTGATGGTGAACAGATCAAAACACTGACAGAATCCATGGATGGCAGGCTTTTGAGTGTCCTTGCAAAGAAAGGTGGCTATATCGGTCGCTGATTTGTTTTTGTTTTGTTTTTGAATGTCAGAAATGTATATTTGTGAATGTGGAGATGTTATATTGGTTTCACTGGTAAAAATAAATAATTGAAATGGGTATATATTTGTTTTTTGTTAAGTTGCCTAATAATTATGCACAGTAATAGTCACCTGCACACACAGATATCCCCCTAAAATAGCTAAAACTAAAAACAAACTAAAAACTACTTCCAAAAAGATTCAGCTTTGATATTAATGAGTTTTTTGGGTTCATTGAGAACATGGTTGTTGTTCAATAATAAAATTATTCCTCAAAAATAAACTTGCCTAATAATTCTGCACTCTCTGTAGTGTACCCATAGAGTATGAAGACATCTAAAGTCCTTTCAGTTTCAACTGCATCTTTTAGTGGTGAATGCTAATTTTTGGTAGCTAAGTTAGTCACTTTTCTATCAAGGCTCTTCTTGCCTCTTGTCTTTGTGTTAGCTTGTTTCTAGTGCAATGATATGGAGGTCTCCTGACGTGTTCTAGTAATTACAAAACAAGGAACATTCCTTGCAAAAGCATATGAAGTATTTAATTCAATGCATCTGTTCTTCTGGAATCCATTGGCACTAGGACCCCTGTATGTAGGGTTTGTTTGTTTTTTTAACTAAATAAGCAACCCAAATAACAGTTTGTTGTTAGTTGATGCACAGATCGCTGGTGGCATATTATGTGTTGGACATTTTTGCCCTGAGGCTCCTGAAATAATATTTGGGTCATGCAAGGGACAGACAACAGCAGCACATAAAAGTGTCATATCAGTTTTCTGTTTACAGCTGTGCTTCTGTTAGATAATCACATCTGCCCACCTATTCTTCCTGTCTGTGAACAATTTAAGTGTGCTCACAGTACACAGCTAATCAAACAATCCTAGCCACAGTGGATTTGTGCAGCACATCTGCTGTTCCTGCTGTGTTGAGACAATTCCCACTGAAAACAATAATGCCTCAGCTGCAGAAATGAGGAAGAGTATAACCAATTCAATGGTCAGTATTGCTACATGCTCCAGTGAATGAGCTCATGTGGAAACAGCCCCCACTGGAAGTAATGGGAAATCTGAAATTCATCAGTTTCAATTGATTGTTGTAATGGATTAGGGCAAAATGGACACGACCCCTACCGCGGCACCAATTTATCATCAAAAAGGCGATTTCACTCACTTAACTGGAATGGTGCAAAACATATGGCAGCTGTTTATTTTTTACCCTAAAACATACAAAAGATTTGTGCCCTATGAATGCATTTGATATTTATTAGATGAGGTCCTAAGTTGGAGAATGAAGATGTCTTAGATACTCTGCCATAAGCTAATGCTGCAGCATTTCTCTTGTAATCAGTTTTAGAGTAAAACTGTAACATTGTCTCTTAGACTTTGCAATAAAATGTCTGCATGTAGAAATCATAAGTCAGGTTGCAACAAACTCTAAGGGAACTCTACTAATGGTAGGTTAATTTACAATTATTTTATCATTAAAGGCTGGAACTATAACAAAAACATATCTTTTCATTAATTTCAGCTGGTATCAATACTCAACAGTTTTGTTTTTATTTACCATCTCTGTAGTCCTACTAGGGTTTTATTTTTTTAGTTTGTTTATTTTTCTGTGTTCATAGGCAGGTTGACATATACTTATGCTCTCGAGGCATTGGATTTTAGGAAATACAAGCTTCTCAGGGTGGAAGATTTTTTTAGTTAGTCAGTATTATTGTTTAATATTTAAATTATAACAACTATAATATCTCCAGATATCCGCAAAAGCACCTTTATTCTCTGACCCACAAGGCAACCTCTGGGGCCTTTGTGCCAAAAACTGCAGTTCTTTTAATGGGCATTTGATGTCAGTTTCAAGAGCAAGTCAGTCCCCATAGATGCCCATGTTAAACTGCACAACTAAAATAGCATTAAAAAGCATGTATACAGCCTGGTAAAAGAAACCATTTTGGTAAATGGAATGATTCTTATATAGCGCTTCTCTAAATGGTAATGGCCTGTATTTGTATAGCGCTTTACTTAGTCCCTGTGGACCCCAAAGCACTTTACACTACATTCAGTCATCCACCCATTCACACACATTGTAACCACAGTTGCCCTGGGGCACACTGACATAGGTGAGGCTGCCAGACACTGGCGCCACTGGGCTCTCTGACCACCACCAGTAGGCAACAGGTCAAGTGTCTTGCCCAACGACATAACGACCAAGACTGTCGGAGCTGAAGCTCGAACCGGCAACCTTCCGATTACAAGACGAACTGCCAACTCTTGAGCCACGATCGCCTGTACTCTCCTAGAGCACTCAAAATCCTTTATACAACATGCCGCATTCACATTTTTTATGCTTAAGTTTTATACTTAACTCTATTATCTATCTTAACTTTATTAGGAAATAATACTTTGACTAATACTTTGGCTTGCTGTGAAAAATTTGTGCACTTATTAGCATTACATTTTTTGTCTCTGTGTTGCACCTGTATAGTTTATGGATTGCTTACTAACCAAGCTAGCTAGTTTTAGCTCAAGTCCACCCTGTCATCCAAATATTGTCACTTCTTGTTCCTGAAAACCAATAAACACAACTGCAAGTCCATCATTGTTATCAGCCCGTACTCAGAGCCAGTGTCAGAATACGCACTGTATATGAGTACAGAGACCAGAACTCTAGAGTTGTCTAGTCTCTGTGCTGTAATGTGATCTGAAACATGACTGAAACTATCCTACGTATCATGCAAGTTAAACAAAAAATGTCTGAAGCTGGTCAAAAAGGACTTTTTCAAGAATCTTAGTAAACACAAAATGCACACAATTTTAAGTGAAAGTGTTTATTATTGAAGGGGGGAAAAATCCAAACCTACATGACCCTATGTGAAAAAGTGTTTGCCCCCTAAACCTAATAACTGGTTGGGACCGCCAGGACTTAAAAAGCCAGTCCAAAGTCTTCATTTTGTTTTTATTAAGAGGTGGACTTGCTGGTGTGTTTTGAATCATTGTCCTGCTGCAGAACTAGGTCATGAACAGACTGAACAGTGCCATTCTTCTTCAAGATGTTTTGGTAGACAGCACAATCCATAGTTCGATTTACCACAGCAAGTCTTCCAGGTCCTGAGGCAGCAAAAGAGCCTCAGATCTCACTACCATCACCATATGATGTTCCTTTTCTGAAATGCTGTGTGGGAGTCAAATCTTTTTGGCTCTTTTTGGGGGAGGGGTTGGCTAATGTGAGATGAGCCTTCATGTTGTTTCTGGTCAGGACTGGTTTTCTCCTTGAACCCATGGATGACATTTTTGCCCAGACTCTTTCTTATTGTTGAATCATGAACTCTGACCTTAACTGAGAAATCTGAAGCCTGCAGTCCTTTATTGTTGTTCTGGGTTCTTTTGTGACCTCCTGGTTTGAGTGCCATTGGAGTAATTTTGGTAGGCCGGTCACTTATTGGAAGCTTCACTGCTGTTCTTTTTTTCTGTTTTGTGTATAATGACTCTCACTGTGGTTCAATAGAGTCCCAAAGCCTTAGAAACATCTTTGTAACCCTTTTCAGACTGACAGATGTCGGTGACTTTATTTCTCAGGTATTCTTTAAAGCGTGATATGAAGTGTTGCTTTTTGACGTCTTTTAGCCTGTTTTATTTTGTCAGACATGTTCTATTTAAGTGATTTCTTGACTCAGCAGGTCAGGCCTGAATGTGTTTAATGAAACTGAGCTCAGCTTTCCAAAGCATGTGGTTAATCACAGTTAATTCATGATTTAACAAGAGGGGCAATTACTTTTTCACACACGAGCAGTAGGCTTGGATAACTTTTCTGAATTCATCAATGAATTCATCATTTAAAAAATGCATTTTGTGTTTACTCAGGTTACCTTTGTCTAATAATAAGAATTTGTTTGATGATCTGAAACATATAAGTGTGAAAAATATGCAAAACACTATGAGGAGGCAAACACTTTTTCACACCACTGTATATACATATACATATGCGATGATCATTAACAGAAGATAATATTCACCTCCTTTTCTTTTTTTCTTTTTTAAGACAGTACGAGAGGTATTTGGTAATAATAAGTTATAAGTTATTTTGTACTTCTGTCCAGCGCTTTGGTCAATGTTGCTGTTGTAAATAAATGTGCTATATAAATAAAACAAACTTGAACTTTGAACCTTTCCCCCTCCTCACTCCATTCATCCCAGACTGAACAGAAATGAGCATCCTCACATTAACCACACCCACTCACATTTACACCTCCCCTCTTTTCTTCACCAGCTCTGTGTTGTCTTGTTGTTTGTCTAAGTATTTAAATCCTGTGATGTACCACTCTAAATGTATTCCTTAAAATACTGCTCACAAAAAAGAGAAACAAAACTGCTGTCAGATCCCTCAATAGATGGTGGAGACCAAAAAGTGAAACAAAGTTTAGAATGTCTGACTTACATTACGTTTGTAGATACAAAAAAACAAGTGAATGAAAATGTTTCCACTGCATTAAAGGTGCAAGCATTAAAAAGCAGGTATTGCTGGTTAAGATAGCTGTAACTGACCTTATATTGACAACTCTTTTATCACCAAACTGCTTTACTGCAAAAAGCAGCTTTCAGGACAATTAGGTATCGAATGGAAATGTCCCAAAAAACACAGACGCAAGAAAAAAAGCCAAGCAGTAAGATGGTTTTCCCCTGACTTCAGCAGTCAGGGTGTATAGAGCTAACGTTGACCATTTCTCCTCAAGCACATTAGCCACATCAGTCAGGACCTGAGAGATCAGCACCCTGTAATCCACAGGCATCCATCTCGTTCAAACTGCAGCCAATGCACCTGATTTCAAGGCTTTTCAAGGGATTTTTAGCAGGGATTATAGGCTGCATGGGAAAGAAGAGGGGGCTCAATGAACCCAACTGTTAGAGACAATAGAACGAAGATTAAAGAAAGTTATAGTATTGCTTATCAATTTTACACAATTCTACATAAATTTTCCTCCTCTCCTTTCATCTCTGTGTCCTCAGTGTTGACTTCTTCAGTGTCACTGCATATTACACACTAAGTTGTGGGTTCATTCCCTCTGCAAATAGATGGCAGAACCAGCCCAGTTCTCAACTGCTGTGAGATTATTGCAAACTCTAGATTGATTTCTCAAACTTATCATTACAGTATCAAGAATATTAAAAGATAAGAAAACTAGCTAAGACAGTAGAATAGGTAACTTCAGCTAAGTTAACATGATACAGCTAGCTAACACCCATAGTGTATAGGAGACTATCTAGAGGTTATAGTGATAAAATAGAGTAAATTAACTCAATGAAGTGTGGAATTACAGTGCCTGCGTCATTTTATTGACTGCTGCAGCTGTCTACCATAATCATTATCAAAATGATCATTATCTGTGTTTATATGTTTAACATTTCAGAAATCACTCAAAGAAAATTCTGAAGTGGAGTACAGACTGAAGGGAAAGCCCCTACCACCTAAAAAACATACCAAATATAATAATATAATTATATATTATATATTATTATATTATATATCATATATAATAATTCATTAAAAATGGTGGAACATTTATGCCGGCTCTGTCCAACACTAAACTAAAATAATAAATAACAGATAAAAACAGTGTTGCCCTTAAAGCAAAATTTTTAAAGCAGTTTCCATCCTCTAATGTAAACCATGACTGGAAAGGCTTGTCATGAGTAGTTAGTGTAAAAGAGGATAAAACACACTTGACTGCTTGTCTACTAAGCTTTTACATATTACAGAGCCCGACTGACTGGTTTTAGCTTATCACAGCTACACCATTGTTAAGTCAAATGTCAGCCAGCAAAAAACAAGAATTTGTAGTACAGGCATTAGGTAATTTGTTTAGTCAAATGCAAAATACAAAAAATAAAGAAATATTTTTGAAATATTTATCATGTCTATATTAATGTAATGTCATATAACTGTATTAAAATGAATCCAAAATATGCTAATATGGATAAAGAATTTTCTAAACTTATAAACTGGTGTCAGAGCTTTTACATTCTTTTATTATTTAAAAGAAAAAAATCAGAGCTTTTAGGAAAATATCTAAATTTAAGTGTTTTGAGTTAGCACTCATTTTTTAAAGACTGCTTGAATAACATTTAAAGTAAACCAGAGACTACGCAAAATTCAGAGGTAGCAGTGAAGCAAGGAAGAAGTAAAAGAAACAAAAATGAAAAAAAAAGTCTAAACTAAAAGCTTTCCAAGGTCATTTTCTTCTTCTCATTAAAATACATGAAAGAGGGTGTGAGGACTTACCTGAGGTGTTCAGACAGATGTTGTGTTGTTCTTTTTTTCTGCCAGGAGCAGGCTGCTTCAGTGTGACACAAGGTATAATGCCAACAGCACAGCTTCAGCATCCTTTGTATCACTATCCTCACTGACAGCCTCCTCAGCACACACACACTGTAGTAAGAGCATCGCCCCTCCTCCCTTTCTCTCTTCATTTCCCCTTCTCTCTCTCTCTCTCTCTCTCTCTGTTCAACTAAATCCGTCCACTCTCATTTCATCAGCAGAAGATGAAATGGTGAGGTCACAAGTGCTGCCAAAGTGAGCTATTTAAGTCAACCTAAATACAATTCACCATGCAAAGTATTTGTACTCCACTGTATCTCAGATACAAATGTTGCCTTTTTTTTCCTACTACATTTACATCTCAGTTAATGTATTGATGGATACATCTTATATGTAATCAAATGATACGTTTTTGCATAGTTATATAGACTACATTAGATTTTTCTTGCCACAACCTTATTTTGGAATTGCCATTCCAAATTGTTTATTCTGTTTTTAAAGCACTACAGAACTATATGAAATAGTTACTGAATAAAATGCATATTTATTGACACATAACTATTAACAATACAATCATGTCACGTGACATCACATACAAGCAAATTCCATGTTGTCATTTTTTTCATCTATTTGCTTTTAGTCCTTTTAGTCTTTCACTGGTATTTATTATCTTTTTCTATTTTTTGCTTGTTGGTGTCGTTAAAATTAGTCTGTAACTTAATTGTATTGGTCTTACTTGCTTTATAAAGAAAGCTTAATATATAATAGTAGTAGTAAAATATATTTTATATTGTACTGCTACTTCTACAGGAACTGAATGTTTTTCCTTTTTGTTTTATGGATTTTAAAACCACTCCCATCCATTAAAATTTTCTTCTTATTCATGCACTGCAAAAAGCTTACATTAATGTACCATATGGGAATATTTTCTAATAGGTCTATTTTTAGTGCTTTCTTATCCCTCAAGCAAAACAGCTGCACTTATTATGTGCAATACAATGCAAATCCAATAGGCTTTCTGCACTGTGCAATTAGGGCCCATAATGATTATGTAATTCTATTATTCCGCAAAGGTAGCCCAGAGATAACCTTAAGCAATTTTCTAGGCTAGTCACTGGAACAACAAAGCCAAACGCTGTTATTGTAATTCACCCTAATATGTGAAATGCACCTTGGGGTCGCAGTAGTGAAATAAGGCTCACTGTGAGTGAAGCCACTTTGATTTACTGAATTATGGTTGGTGAATCCCACAGATCTGCTTTCTGTCATCTAAAAGTTCAGCTTAATCTGAACAGCTGCCAGTCATTCAAACTGTGCAAAAGGCTGACCCGCCATTGCCCTCTTGTGGCTCTTTCATTGTACAGTGAGTTATCTGCCAATGGCGTTCCCCTCTCTGATGCCCTGTAATAACACTATATTACAGACTTAATTGACCATAAATTTCCCTGGTTTAGAGAATTGCTCAAAATTATAACTTAATTCAAGCTTGAAAAAAAGTGCCACAACAGGGTTTTTGTAAACCACAAGATTTGAGCAAAGTGTCATGCAACAAAAAATGGGCATTTGAGTTGGGCTTACATTTATTAAAGAATAAAAAGTCTTTTCTTAGTCTTCACATTTCAGATTTTTGCATCCTCATACAAACACACAGGAAGTGAAACAGACTTTAAAAATTAATGAATTACTTAATTAAATGGTGCAGTTTTATTTACAGAATACTTAGGGGGATTTTTTGTTACAAGCGAAACTTCAGAATAAATTAAATAAATAAATAATTTAAATAAACTAGATCACTGTGTAAAACTATATGTAAACACAGAGAAAAGTATTTTTATATTTTCTGATCCCCTCTTTGTTTGTTTGTTTGGTTGCTTGCTTGGTTTTGTGTATTACGTGTTGTTAAAAGCTAAATCATTCTTTAAGCGTTTTTATATCCAACAGATGTGAGAACTATTGATGAATAGAAGACCAACATCCACCCTGATTAAGAAGTGCCTGGAAGCCTAGTGCAATAACATCAACACAAGACCTATGGCCTATGGGGTTAGGGTTGGCCTGTGCCTCAGAGCCCTTGGTGGCCTGATTGTGCTGGCTGGTGTCCTTCCTGGGCTTTAGTTCTGTGCACTGTCCTTTGACTCCTGCAGTGCTGTGGGTTCCTCTTCCTGTCTGTCCATGCTGCCTGGGTTACAGCTGGTTGTTGTAGATTGTGTAAAGGTGACCCACAGACTAGCCAACACATAGTAGCAGGAGGTAAGATGCAAGCTGGGACAGTATACACTCAGAGAATAAGTGGTTGTACAGAAACCAATGGTGGTTGAAAACAGGACTAAGGTCCTGTGTAATGTCACGTTTCACCGACCAGTAAAGCACTTTTGGACCAGGACCAAGCACAAGGAGCTGTGTCATGGGTTGTCATTGAGTGGTTGTCAGTTGAGGCCAACCACACATGATCGCAATCGGGATTCACCTGCTGACAACGAGCCTTGTCAACAGTCAGCTATTTAACAGTGTGGCTGGGCTTCGATCAACGCTGGATCGTTCAGTGTATCTATTAGTACAATTCCAGCTCATAAAAACTGAAGTGTGTCACAGTCCGTCATGTTGCAAAGAACTCTTGTAAAATCATTACGTCTTGTTTTGTTGGGTTACCACGGGAGGAGAAACGAAAGGAGTGAGCACTGCTGTTTGGATTACTCTTACACAGAGCACCACACGGGAGTCAGGAATTTTGCCATGGAGGAAATTGCTGTTTGGGACACTGTTTGCTTCAAGTTGGTTATTCTTACACTGTAACTAAATTCACTGTGGTTCACCAGGAAAGTCCTGCGTTTGGGTCCTGTCCTTAACAAAGCATGTCAAGCTGAAGGGTACAGTTGTGATAGATGTGGCAATCCGAATGGAGACAAACATCAGAAAGAAGAGGAATGAGAATATAAGTACAAAGTGCTGAAGGAATAACTAGACCAGATGCAGAAGGTAAAATCTAAAGTAGTCAGGTTTGGTTGTAAAGAGGTGGTAAAGTAGGTCATCTACCAACTGTAAGGCTGGTGGAAGATATTATAAACATACATGTCAACAAGAAATAAAATTGCTCTGGTAGTATGTGTGTCCTTCTCAAGCTCAAATCCTCTACATAATGGACGGGAGTTTTGAAATTCTACTCGGTATATTAATTGTTCCTAGAACTCTGATCTTCTGGATAGAGACCTCAGATGTTTTGCCTGGAGTCTAATTCAACCTGAGCTAAGGGTAAAAGACAGTCACAGGTTTTTGGGGTTTTTTTCCATTTTGTTTAGGGGTTTTGTGATTTTTGGCAATCGTGGAAGAAAAAATAAAAGTGTGTTGAGAAGATGGAAGAATTGTTCCATATCCATTTTCCATATTTTCAATATATTTTTCTTGGCCTCTTCGGCCAAGAAAGGTTATACTGGGCTGGAGGGAAGAGCGTTGATGCAGTGTCAGGGAGAGTGCTTTTTCCTTACTGAAAACACCTTGAAGGTCATGATACTCCTTAGGAACGAGCGAGAGATCGGGAGAGGTTGTGTCCGTGGGCTTAGTGGAACTGGGAGTCAAAGGCAGAGCTGGATAAAGACAGAGGGAATCAAAAGTTAAATTCCAATTAAATACATTGCCCGTAGTCCAGTACAAGTGCGGGTTGTGCTTCTTAAGCAAGGGAAAAGTGAGGATAAGTGGAGTGTCTGGGGATGGGAATGTGAAGAAGGTTATAGTTTCCCGATGTTTGCTTTATATGATAAGCTGGACGGGTTTGGTTTTGTGAGTGATGTGAGCAAAAACCTTGTTATTGAGGGCCAAGGCTGGGATGGGAGGTTCAAGGGACACCAATGGGAGAGCCAGCTGAGGGGTAGACCCATCTATTAAAACTGCTCACAACCAGAGTCCACGAAGGCTTGGAGAGCGTGAGAGGTTTGAAGTTAGTTGAGTCTCACAGGAAGCAGGGTTTAGACTAACCTGAGCTGCCCACCAGTACCCCTGAAACTACTGCCAGCCAGGGCTTTTTGGCAGGCGGGCAGGCGGCAATGAAATTCCCAGGGCGAACACAGTACAGACACTCCTGAGCGCGAAAATGCATCTCTCTCTCCTCCAGAGGGAGCCTCAATTGCCTGATTTGCATGGGCTCAACAGGCTCCCCTGGTAACAAGGTAGAGGGCTGGGCGGTTCTAATGACTCCAGCGCGAAAGACACTGGTGGGGCGAGGAGCCCTGACCGAGGGTCACCAACTCTGGGTTCCTTTTCGGCTTCTCTTTCACTCAATTGATTATCGATGCAAAGGGCTAGTGCAACTGGCTCCTCAAACGAGGTTTGAAGATAGAGACATCCATGCCGCACTCACTCCTGCAACTTCTTGTATCCTGCATACTAGGACGGCTCCGGCAGAGGCTGCCGAAGTTGCGGGAGTGAGTGCGGCATGGATGTCTCTAACGACCGTGTACATTTCCTTCTGTGTGCCACTGATCGCCTAGCACTGCTTATCCATATATTGCAACACTTGCTCATGAGTCCCTAATAAAACTCCCTGTGATTTCACTGCGGTCCAGAGTAAGTCTGCTGGGTCCATGTCTGCCCAGATCGTACTTTCACAGGCAGCACAGGAATAAACCCAGAAGCAGACACTGAATTCAAAATTATTCAATGCAAAGGTGAATTTATCTACTAGTGCACAGTGAATATAAACGCGGCGATTCTCGCGGAACGGCGGGTCTGGAATGAGAAAGGGAGAGAGAGAGGAGTTAGTGATGTGCACTTCCCCGGTGGGAACGTGATCGCACTATGGAATGTGTGGGGGGGCTTACTTGACACCAGGGTGAGCGGTACTCTGGGGGAAAGCGGGCGAAGGTCCGGTATGTCGGGAAGACGAGAGAGAAACGTCCTTCTGAGCGGAACTGCTGAAGATAGCGGACAGGAAACAGGAGGGGAGGTGAGTGTTCTTCTGATTATACAGCTAAGCAAAAGCGAGCGTCCTTACTGATGAGCAGCCTTTGAGCAGCGACAGGGCTGACTAGGTGAGTATTGAGAAGGCGTGGAAGGTGAACCAGGAAGCCACTACTGTGAACTGTTACTGTGAACATAACATACAACTACTCAGAAAACAACTCAAGGAAAACACAAGAGAGCCAGAGCCAATTTTACCGCCATAGTAAGGCAGACAATGTGGCAAAGAGTGGAGGTCCGGGCTGCTCCTTAAAACTGCTGCCTTACTGCCGGTAATGAGTTACAGGTGGGCTCGAAAGTTGCCACCCCTGGGTGCACAGCTCTCTCAGCAGGGAAGAGTAGTAGATCCCCGAAAGCTGACACTTAAGCCATGTCAGTAATTAAGAAATAAAAGGCTGTTGGTCCTGATAATATACCTTTCGAGGCACATAGATGTGTAGGAGAGAAGGCAGTGGACCAAATTGTTTGATATGAATGTCTTGGACGTCAATGTCAAACGTTTTTGGACTGAAGGTACCTGCATTGCAACCACACATTACTCACCAAATTTATGGGATTTGAGTTATTGCTTACTTTCTTCAAATTCCCCCCAAAATAGAGGAAAAGTTAAATGGATTGACTTATTATTATTTTTCTTGCTTGTAATTTTTTGTAACTAGTCACAGTTGAGCTAGTCAGTTTTATGGTGGGGTTTGAAATAAACCAGCCTCTCTTTACTAGAGGATGTGTCTTTTGATATTCAGGCTGTATTTTGATATTAGAAATATTAACCGCTTTTGCTGAATGCAGAAACATCACTTGACAGCATTCTTTGTCTTCATGTGGCTCACAAATGGGAACACTCACATTGGCTCCGAGAGCACGGTGACTGACTAATAAAGCCTGGGACTATTATGGTCTTCCACCAAGCTGATATTTACTTCGGGAGATTCTGAAAATATCCTTTCATCTACAGAAGCCTCTGAGGCAGAGGTTCCAACATGATTCTGTCACTTGCGTGTATTATTGCCACAACCCTCATTTTTCAGGATTTAGAGCTGGGGGGTTAAGTAAAACGTTAATCATAGTTTATCAGATAAATTCAAATACAATGCAGTTATCCTTAGTCAAAGTTAAATTTAGGAAGGTAGAGGAAAATTCAGAGGAATGAAAAACCTATGTCATTAAAAAAAAAAGAGAAAGGAAAAGACAGAGAGCCATGGTTAATTACAAGTGACAGATAAATGCCAAATTCATGACCGGGCATGCTGAGAGCTTAAGGTCAATGACGTGTGGACCCTGTGTGTTTGTGTGTCTGCGTGTGCGCTTATAACTGCCTGCCTACCCAGAATAAAACTGCATGTCTCTGTCTAGTAATGTCATTAATCACCTTTGGTAATAAACACAGTTGACGCCAGGCCCAGAAACTGTACAGTTTCTTGATGGTTTGCTCTATATGCCAGAATCCCTGTAAGTGTGTGTGTGTGTCTGCAGCACAGATGTCATAACCAATTAACAACTTAGTAGCAACATAAAATACCCCTAATGAATTGTATCTGGTAATGCACTGAATCCTGTGAATGTGTGGTTGCGATCTGAAAAGGTGTCTTGTAGCAGAACTCAAATTGTCCCGAAAGAGTAACATTATTTTTCATTAGGAATCAGGCAGTATGTCTCCCTCCATCACTGAGTGTTACACTGAAATACCTAGCGAGAAAGAGGGAGGGCAAAGAGGCAATTCATATAAAGAGAGATACAACTAGAAAAATTTAAACTGCAATAAGTGTTATTTTCTGTTTTTTGTTTGCCACTTTGAAGAAGCAGAATATATTGTGACATCACATTACTGGACCATTGTTCATGCATGTCTGATTTGTGTACGAATATACCATGTTGTGGCAGAGGTGTGATCTCTGGCTCTGCTGCAGGGGAGGGGTGATATGTCAGGCTCAAAAAGCAGGGCTGTGCAGGCTGCCAGGGACGCTGTGGACAATCCAGTAATCAAAATCTCCCATATTTAAATGACGCTGGGACCAGAGCAGGAGAGAGCTGGAGAGCTGTCCAACTGGAGCTGAGAAGTACCAGTAAAGTTTTACATTTACAATAAAAATTGCTTCACAAGCACATTCTGTCTAGTGTGTGGTGACTGGGGTTCACACATGTGTTTGAAAGTTATATTGTGGACGCTGGCCAGCCACTGAATGGTGAGCTCGTGTGTTGTAAAATGACACAGCCATACATATGAGCGAAATGAAAACCGTTCACTGAATGAAATGAAACTTTCCAAATTGGTAGCAGCAACTAGGGGTCATTGAGTCAATAATGCATGGCTAGAAGAAGGAAAAAAAGCATCTTGAAGAACATATATTAGATCATATATTTGTGTGATCACAGCACTGTCTTACTGGCTGGAAGAAGGAAAAACATTTGCTTAAACAACATTGGTACTCCTGTCTACTTTATTACAACACCTTTAATTGCTGTAGTTTCATAATGCTGTGCTACGTTTTGCACCTTACATGTGACAGTTATCTTGGCTGGAGCTACATAGTAGCATTGCTAGAATCAATGAAAATCATTGTGCTTTGTTAAAAAAAAAATTGTTTTTTTTAAAACAGCTTTTATGTTGCAACAGCAGGCTTTTGTTCCTCAGCTAACAATGTAAAGTATTTTAATATATAACAGCATTTCATTATATACGACTTTTACATTAAGACTTTTTGTCAAGGCAATGGCTAAATGTAAAAATGCTGTAGGGGCAGAAATAAGTAGAAGTATTTTTGGCTGCTCAGCTGTATGAAATGAAGAAAATAACATGTCTAGCATGTCTCATCTGGTCACAACAGCATGCTCTGAAGCTGTCATCCTGGCCTCGGGTCAGTGAGATGTCAGAGAAGCGTCTGGGTGAGCAAAGACACCCAGGAGCAAGGAGACAAGGAACCCTTTAAACAGATTAGGAACTAGGTGATTTATTATTTAGACTGTGTTTAATGAAGCACTTTTTAATTGTGTGTAATTTTACGCTAGACACTGCACTTCTTCTGATTCATCTGCAACACTGTGGAAACAAAGGGCAGCCTCTGGAGATGAAAAATTAAGCCTTACTGCAGTTCGTCTAGGTACCAGTTGAGGCTGGGTGCAAATGAGATTCAGTCCCCTCTAAACTTTCATGTTGAAATGTCTATCATTACAGGATTTAAAAAGCATTTTTATGACATGACATCAAACAAAATCTTAGCCTCTAAGGATAGTTTCCTTTATAACAACTCCAGGGCCAACACGTTGGATCAACTTTTTTATAACTCATCCACCTGGATAATTGAGTTATGGGCATTACCATATTGATTGACAGATGTTCCAATCCTAGTCATCATCTCTGAGGTCTCATCCACTACCAGGGGCAGATCTAAAGAAATTTTCTTAGGGTGGCATGGAAATCAAGTGGGGTGGCATAATTACACAAATGCAGGAGTTACATTCCGCATGGTTAAAGTACATCAAATGCAGTAAGTATAGACATGTTTAATATAAATATACTTTGTAACTGTAATATTTTCTTTAACCCACATAATTAAACATTTCAGTTACATAAAACATGCAAATTTTGATTTTATGTACTATATAGTCTATATAATAAAGAAGTATGTAGTCCAGTAATTCTTAAAAATGTAGTAATCATATAACTCTTAGTACCATTAATGTTATTATTATTATTATTATTGCTGTTGTAGTTATCATTTGATCATTATTTACATTTCCAAAACACCATGTGCCAAACGATTCTTAGAATTACAATTTTAAAAAAAAGTTCTGAAAATGGCCATAAGGCTCTTGTTCTTTCCTGGTTGGCACATCTCTGCAACATTGTTTGGAAGTCTGGTGGTGGAACACGGCACCAGCACTTTATCCTCTGAAGAACAGTGTCGACAAGTTTGCCCAATTGGTCAATATGTGTGTGTGTTTTCGGACTTTGAGGCCGCATTTAACTGCATCTCTTAGGGCTGTTTTGTAGCATGAGGCATCATGTCTGTTGTTACAAACTGGGCATTAGTAGAGTTGCAGTGACAGCTTCAGGTTCACATTGTTGGAATGATTCTGTTGATGGTTTTTGAACAGAACTTTTACGTACATACATTGGTGTAAAAAAGTGTTTCAGATCATTGAACAAATTTAAATATTAGACAATGATAACACAACTAAACACAAAATGCAGTTTCTAAATCAAAGTGTTTATTATTTATGTCAAGGTGCGTGGTGAGAACAGGACCCAAATGCAGGACTTTCCAATCAAAGACAGTGCGTTTGATTTACAGTGAGACATGTAAACAATCGTGAAACAGCTTTCAAAGAAGTGGTTTCCGTGAACGTGCTCCCAACTCCCGCTCCGTGCTCCGTGGTGTGACAGGCAAACAACTCCAACACTTGATATTTACAAATGCTCCAATCCCATGACACACTCCTCTCCAAGTTCCTAACAAGACAAGGTGTAGAGATCAGTTTGGTGAACTCACAAAAACACACAGACTATTTCCACTCAGAACTGGGACTTCACTAACTCAGTAACTGAACGATCCAGCGTTGACTCAAGCTCAGTCAAACAGTTTAGTAACCACTTTGCGAAAGTGATCAGCAGCACCTGGAATCTAGATGGAAGACAGGTGTGGCTGGCTTCAGCGTGGGAAAGACCTTCTGGCCTGATGACGCCCATAAACTGGCACACTGGAAAACACACATAGACATAAAGGAGGAGCCCAAAAAAAAAAAAACACAAAGAAAAACACACACACAAGCAGCAGATCGACTGGCGGAGACGATCACAATTTAGGAGGGAAAATCTAAACCTACATCGTATATAGTGAAAATAAAAATGAATATTTAGGGAAAGAGATTGAGAGATATGTCACTGTAAGACACTATATAAAAGTTACTAGACCAGTTCTAGGTTGCAGGAGTGGTGGAGCACAGCACAGTGAAGAGACCAGAACTGGGAACCTTTAAATGAAAAGCTGGCATAAAACAAAAAACATAAACTAAACAAAATCAGTGGGAGCTAAGTAGGTCACACTTAACTTTTCATAGTTCAAGATAGTTTTATAACTAAAACTATCAAACCCAACCTTGTTCCAGATTTTGCTGTCAAAAAATATTTGGCATGATGTCTTCATTCAGACTGAATTCATGTATTATTTTCTCCCTGTCTATTAGTGCCATCACATTGGATGAACTGGTGCGACTGATCCCAAAACTCAAACAAGTACGAGAGGGACTAAAGCTCTGTGATTTAGATGATGTGTGGGCACACCCTCATCAGATTTGCCAGTAGCTCTTAGATTTAAAGCATTTAAAACAAAAGGCAGAAAAGCAACAATAAAAGTTAAAACCTCAAGATGTTTTCCAACATTTTCGGACATCATTTTAGAGACAACCTTAAACATTACATAATACTTACCACTTTGTTAATTCTTGTTGATGGCTAACATGCAGCAGAGGATAATTTACACTTGGCACTGTCTTTATGGATCCTTAGTCCATTTTGCACCAATTTACAGTTGGCTCTACAATAGATGTGCCTGGTTCAACTTCCAGTCACAGCCGCGACAAATGTCCAACGCAGTTCATAGAAGCAGTGCCAAAGTCTTAAAACTATTAAAGTCTTGAGAAAATAGGTTCTCCAGAAAAGGCTTCACAGTCTGAAGTGTTTCTTTGGTAGAGTGGGGCTTCTGCTGCTGCTCTCTTCCTCTGCAGCCTCTCTCTTCACACCCTGTACAAACATCTTTAGAAACTGACAGAGCTCCGACATGATACCTCTGCCCTCTGAGCTGTCCGTGACTCTCCAGCGGTTTGTCATTTCACTTCTCTCTTCTGTGCGATAAATATATATATCTTTTGCTGCTTTTTATTAACCAATCTTTCTTCACACAGTAAATTAAATAATTTGTGCATTACAGCTAAACTAAGCTTATTTTAACTGAGAATCAATTGCTAATGGGACCACAGAAGAAATATTTGCAGGAGGATGTTGGACATATGTCATGACCCAAAATTCAAAAGATTAAATAAGCTGATCAGGGCTTAACAGAAATTTTGTGCAAAAAAAATTGTGCAAAAAGTATTAAATCACCCTTCATTTCTTTATGTTTTGCTTCCAATGAGATAGACTGTTTTGACCTTTTTAAAATTGTCTAAAGTAATCTGCTCCTGTGACAGATTGGCGACCTGCCCTCCCATACTGTGATAGCTGGGATAGATGCTGAATTGAATACATACTTTTCAACAACTGTGAAATTGCTTTGTTGTTATTTTGGTTGGTACTCCTCAGTTAATATCACGCCCTCTCTCTATCTAAAAGCTGTTTTACTCATTAAGCACTGAGCTCATGTCAGCTTTATTAAGCCTTGCCCTCTGAGGTAAATGAGATTAGCCTAAAAAAGTCTATTTATAGCCTATACAATAATATTTAAGTCTTAAAGATCTCAAGAGGTTATGCCAATCATGCATTATACAACAAAAGGGGTTTGAGAGTTGATTGTGAGAGGCACATTTAACTCCAACAATAACATTTCTTTAACTGGTCACATTAAAATTGAAAAAGACACATTTTCTCTAATTACTATAAATGGAATCCATCTGTGCATGTTTCCAGCTGTGTGTTATGAGCATAAATCATGAAAACATGGACAAACTCTCTCTCACACACTGCAACAGATTACACCACATAACCAACCGTTTGTAACAGTGCCACTTACAGCGATAACAAAAACTATTCAGCTTTATTAACTTTGATACTTTATCCATCAGTTGTCAGCCGACACATTATTCTCATAATTCTCACATTCGGCTTGTTTCTTACGTTTCTTGTATTTTTGCACACCACTGTTGCTTGTGAAGCTTGCACAAAAGAATCTCACTTACGTGTGCTGTACCAGTGTACCAGTAATGTGACGTGACAATAAAAGTGATTTGATTTGACTTTAATAACTTAAATACTTCACTCATTCTTTGCAAACTAACACTTTGATGAACACTTGAAAATGTTTATTTTTTTTGCTCATCTGCTGACATTCGAGCTCCAGTTAGTTGCCGCTCCGCAACTTTTACTCTTCATCCATTATGTTTTCATAATTGACGGTTTAATGGCTTTTATGACTAAGGTACAACTTAATTTGCATTGCAGTTCCATTCATGTCACAATTAATCTGGTTCAGTTTAGAACAGTCTTGTCCACAACACCAACCCTGGAGTTATCAGCAGCAAATTTGATGCTTCAACTAGAGTATCCCATATGGAAAAGATATATATAAATCTTATAAAGTTTGTATCTGTCTTGTGTGAAACTTGTATGAAAAGCATATAAGAGTGAAAACAGATATAAGATCCCTTGAAAAATTATATAATGAAACTTGTATGTTTTGGATACTTACTAAAACAATGTATGAAAGTAATGCGAAAGTGGCCACTTTCATGAGTAAATCATGTAAGCCTTATATGATTTACTCATGAAAGTGGCCACTTTCATGAGTAATCACATATAAGTTTTTACTATTTCTTTTCCGTATGGGATGGAGCTGGCATTGATGTTCATGCTTGATTACATAATTTCAACACATTTGGTAAACAGTGCAGTTATGTATACTAATTAAATATATGTGAAAAAATAGCAGTAAACTCTGGAGCAGAGAGTCTAGACAAAAAACTGCAGGTTCTCTAATGACTCCAAAATTGTCTCTCGCCACATCTTAGCCCAGCAACAGATTAGCAACCTATCCAGAGTGTTGATGAGGTGATGAGAGCTCACAAGCCCAGAATCCCAGTTGGTCACAACCAATAGCAAAGACCAGGAAGCTGAGAACAACAGCGTACTGTGTGAGAAACATGCAGGAAAGTCTGCACCAGCGTCCATAGCCCCCACGTTGATCCAGAAAAAGTCAAGCAGCATGTATGTATGGAAGAATCCTAGATGAATGCAGCATGAAGTCAATTTGAAGTAACTGAACATGTTTCTGCAGATTCACCTGTATTAGTGTTGCTTAGCATAACTTTGCAACAGTTTGTGTCATCCTCAAGGCTAAAACCTTTATGGTTCCAGCATGTGATGTCCATGTGATATTTTAATTTCCAGCTGACAATTAAGTAACCATTTATGCAGGCACTGCACTATTCTTGTGAACAAGTGTCAGCACCAAGACAAAACCTCTACATCAACATTAGTATACGATTAAACGTCCAAACAGGAAACAAAACAAACTTTAACTTTTAAAGCAGCTTCCCCTTTTTGCTTCTTACTTGGCCAACTCAAGTTTATCACACTTTTCAGTGCTTAAATTTCACCAAGCATATCAATTTGGACTATCAGTATAATTTTAGATTAATATTTCTCGCTAAAAAAAAAAAAAAAAAAAAAAGACAGACAATGACTTAATGAGGCATTTATCAGCCATTTATTGTTAATTAAGGAAGTTAACATGGTTAACTGCATTGAAAGTCATACAATAAACCTTTAAGCGTTGTGAGAGGTTCCTCCCCATGCCAGAGGAGGAAAGCTGCAGGAATATACATACAGTATATTTTATTGGCAAGTAGATATGTTTAAGTACATTCTCCTCTACCTGGAACTCATGTACAATTTAAAAAATAGATTTTGTTTGCATTGCGATCACCTTTTTTTTTTTTTTTTTTTTTTTGTTCAGGATGTTAAGGATGAAAGTATTCACATTTAAGTGTTATGGGTTCTTGAACGGCGGTGGAACTAAAGAGCACTGTTAAGTTGGTTTGTTTCTTTTTAATAGCTATCACATACACATAGACTCGCCTTCTATGCGTATGCCTATGTATCTAAATTGCTTACATGATAAATGGAAAGCAGTTTTATCATCTCAGGGAGAAAAAACAAAAACAAAAAAAACAAAGCCAAGAATGTAACTTAGAACAAGTATGGCCGTCAGCAGCCACAATGTCACAGCGCACGCGCGCGCGCGCACACACACACACACACACACACACACACACACACACACACACACACAACACAAAAACACTGTAAGCACACATTCCACAAAACATTAGGCAGGTACAAAGTCAACCATTCAACGATAAAAACTGCATACAGTACACCACACTACAGAAGATCTCAGTCAGATGATGGCGTTTACACGGGAGATGTTCCAAAGAACACTTGCTGTGGAGCAGCCACATATTTGCAGAGTCCTCCAATGAGAGGAAGCAGCTCCCGGAAACACTGATGTCATGATTTTTTTTTTTTTTTTTTTTTTTTTTTTAAATCACAGAAAGAAGCTGTTCAGTCCAAAATCAGTGGTTACGGAGAACTATTCACAAGGCAAGCTGCTTCTTCCTTTTTCTCAAAAGGAGAGATTCTGAGTCAGCACTGTTACAGCAAGTTCAATCGCAAAACTGCAGTTTCTCAAGGCGTAGTGATGGTAAGCAAATGTGCAGAAACTGACAATGCTTGACAAAATACTGAGGCCACATGTTTGAAAAAAGTGACTATCCTAATATTGAAGCTGATCGTGAAGATAAAGAAACAGTGACATTTAAGAAAATACATTTTCAATTCTTACTGTTAGCTGATAAGATTCCACTCTCATATCTGCACTTTGAATATAAAGCTGGCTTAGCATAAGGCTAGTCTGTATAAGCACAGTCAAGAATCGCTTCCACCATACGCTTCCTCAAGGTGATGTTAGTCATCCTTCGAGCACTGCACTATAGATGGCAATTTCAATCAGTCAGTCCACTGCCTTAGTCCAGACTTAAATCATCTCAGTAACTAACAGATGAACAGCCATTAAATTTGGTGCTAATCTTGAATGCAAGGTACATTCAAGTTTCCCTGAGGATACTCATGTAGTGCCATTATGAGATCAAATTGGTGAATATCTACAAAAGTGATGACATCTTTAAAAACCCTTTTTTTATTTTGCATGCGATGCCAAATGGTAAATATTAGTAAGTTACATGATAACAATACAATTTTCATATACCCGGCTGGGCCTAAGGAGGACCTGATAGCTGCTCCATGCAGACTCTACAATAAACATCACAAGTTACGTAAAAGTGAACAAACCAAAAAGAATACGGGTCAATTTGAACCAGGTGTCTATTACTATTATCTGAGAATAAAGAGCACCCAGACATTAGCAGATATAGAAAAAGTAACACAAGTACTTTTCATAAGTCCAATGTGTAACTTAAAATCAGCATGGTTTTATGGATTTGATAGAACGAAAGTACGTTTCTTTACAGATAATTTAGAATAGTGATGTCATTAAACATGTATACAAATACTATTAATCCGAATATTTGTTTTATTGATTTACCTTTAAGTAGATTTAATATAGCCATTCCCTCGTTTTCAGTCTCTAAGCAAAACTAAGCTAAACAAATAGCTACTAGCTATAGCTTCATAGTTTACAGATGTGAGAGTGGGATCCATCGTATTATCTGGAGTAAATGATTGTTTTTCTCCAAAATGTCAAAGTATTCCAATAAAACTGTTCACTTTGATTGACACACAAAAGAAAGACCAGAAAATACTCTCCTATAAAATGTGTGAATGTTTGTTTGTGTGTATAAGCTCCTGAATCCAACTGACCACAACCATAACAATTTATCTACTACCAAAACTGATGTGTGATTACTTCCTAGAACAAACTTTTAAACTTAAGTACATGTGGTGTTCAAAATAGGCAATGGTATATAAAGGCATTTATCTTTAACAAGAAAAGAATAATAAAAAAAAGGGAAAATGCACTTACAAAAAAAAGGGGAAAAAAAAAAAAAAAAAAAAAAAAGAGACATCTTTTTGGCAGCCATCAGCATATGGCAATGCCTGCAAATGACATACAGAGACTCCCCTGAAGTCCTAATATGTCAACATCCTGACTTTGCAACATAAGTGCATAGCTTCAGGAAACTCCTCCCAAAAATCCAGATTCATAAATCCACCAGATGAATCAAGGCTTAACTGAAACTAATGCTGCCAATTCAAAGTGCAGCATTAAGGACATTCGGCTTGAGCTCTGGAATGATTAACCAACACTGTTAATCCTAATGAAAGCGTACTAAACTCGTGAACTAGGAGACAAAGAAGTTAATTACACTCCCAAGAACCTGAATTTTTGTTTCTCTTTGAGGTGTTTTTGCCACAGAAAAATTAATTTGTGTAGTTACAAATCAACAGTAAAAACCACTGGAAGTTTTTCCCCCACTTTTGTTGAGCCCAAAGACTGTATAACTAGGTGCAAAATGTGAATAAAATTATGTGTGGGTTTGGCACAGGCCTTTTTCAGTAAACTCTTCACTTCCATCTACAAACGATCAATTTCACTTTCCTTTGGTTAATTAAAAAATAAAAAATAAAAAAATTACACAGAAGAATGAGAGATGAGCAAAGATTAGTTAGGTTCTTTTCCCTCTGAGGAGGGTGCTCGCTGTTGGCAGCCCTTTTTGCAGTGAGATTTACAAAGCCTAAACCCAAACTGTGGTTTAGTAGTAGATTTAGCATGTTAGGCTTCTCAAAGGCTCTCCTGACGATCACAGTGGTTTAGAATTCAACTAGAGGGAAATTGTTCACTTAAGAATAAGCAAGAACAGGAGGGGAACCCCAGTTTCTGGTCTCCCTCGTATCGTGTGTGTGTGTGTGTGTGTGTGTGTGTGTGTGTGTGTGTGTTCTTGTTTTCTTTCCCCCATTGTTCCATATCATTATGGTCAAGTCTCAGGCTTCAAGGTGTGGCTGGCGAAAAAACTGTCAGGTATCAAGATCCTAAAAAGAAAAAAACAAACAAACTTGATTTAATTTGATTGTCTGGATGCAATACTGGTCTGTGTTAGATAGGGGTGGGGTGGAGGGTGGGGGGTGGGGGGTGCAAGATGTTATTTATGCACTGAGGATTATTTACATGCATTGTGACAAACTGGCAATTTTCAGTTGTAGCATTTTCATATCAGCACAATCCTGAGGTGAAACATTGGATGGCACTGCTTAAACATTGCTTCTTTTCTCTAGTCAGATATATCAGTCAGTTAAACTAATTATTTGCATTTTAACTCTTAAATGACTGAAAGGGAACACTTAAACATTGAAAATGTACAACTTGTTATTGTTTCATAGGAAACGTGTAGGATCATTTATGCTTCAAGGAAATATTTATGTTTTGAACATTACATACTTTAATTCTATTGCAATTTTCCACTAATCACTGCATTGTAATCCCACTGACAAAAGTCACTTGAATGAATGATGAAAAAATTTCTCCTACTGAAAACACTCCTTCCAGGTAAAGTGAATGAATTTTCTTACCTGGAATATTAAACCTGCATCAAGATTAAATTGTAATGTCGTAGTTTTGATGCAGTAGTGATTGGTTAACAGACTAGAACACGATTCAGAGATATCCTGAATTACATGTGGTTTAACAACTGAAAAAACAGAGCAGCAGGGGACACCATGAACAAACCTACAGTTTTCAACAACATTTTGACAAAGCCTATAGCTCAGTTATCCAAAAGCCTTTATCTCTAGGACTGATCTCTGTGAGGACGAACAAGTTGTTAAGTTTTCAGAGGAAGGTGCAGGTTTCTAAAAATGGAATAAAGATCTTGTGGAATGTCTTTGTGCTTAAAATGATTTAAAAACATAGTTAAGAGCATTAGAACAATTAGGTACAGATAACAGAAACAGTGTAGGTATGAGAAAGACAAATGACCCCACTTAATAACTTGATTGCTTGACATTTAATGTACTAACAGTAGGTATGAAAAAATGCAGGAAAGAAAAGAAAAAAGGACTGGCACTTTTCATCTTCCAAATAAGGAAACAGATTACAAGTCTTTAGCAGAAATGGTCAGAGATGTTACATGGATATTTGAGGTGTGCTTACTTAATCACAATGTCAGCTCATGCATTAAGTGACAATAATAATAATAATAATAATAATAATAATAATAATAATAATAATAATAATAATTTAAAAAAATGTTTTCCATTATTATAATTTAAATTTCCCTTCAGTAAATTTAACCTTCTTCTCAGCTATATATAAACTACAAAAGATTAGAACACAATATTTAATTTTTTTTTTAGGTAATCTAAAAAGGTAAAAGTTAATCAAAGCTAGTTTTGTTGTTTTCTCCTTAATTAACAATAACTCTGTATTTAATGCTATAAAGACTGACCTTTATTGTTTTAACTACTGTAGACAACTGTCTTTTTCTAATTCCTTCTCTTTGACAAGCAGAACTGGTTGTATTTTTGTTTTTTAGATCAGCTTCCTCTCATTTAAAGCTATGACAGTTCTCTCCGTATGTTCTTCATGGATTTACCTGGAGCTGATAGAGCACTGGTATCAAAAGGTGAATCTCATCTGAAGCTCTTCTGTTGCTGCATCAGCCCCACATTTTCATATACCCTGGAGCTGTCCTCCCTCATCCTGACAACAAATACAAATCAACAAGAAACTGTCAATGCTTTCTTTACAAGGGTTTAAATGCCACAGGTCATTTAAGAGGCACTTACTCTGTGCAGGTGGGAGTAGGAATAGGAGTGCAAGGAGGCAGAGGGCTCTGCTCTCCTCCAGTCAGGTCAGACAAAGAGTACTTAATGTTTGTGTACTCACGTCCCTTAATCTTACTTTTCTGTGGAGGAGAAAGCAGATGAATGGTATAAGTGTGAGTAGAAGTGAGGTGAAAAATAAAAAACAAAGTGCTGCGTACCTGCTCTTCTTCTATGCGCCTCTGCAATGTTTCTATGTAGTGCTGTACAGCCATGTAGATGAATCTGTATTGTGCCTCAGTCTGCACCATCCCAGAACGCTGAGAACGAACCATCTGTATGGTCTTCGGCACATCAATGTCACAGTCCACTCCTGCACCAGGAAAAATAAATAAATAATTTAACAAATTTAATGCATTTTGCATAGTCAAAAATAGACTCCAGACTGCAGTCCAGATCTTGTCCCAAACACCATTCTTTATAGAGTTTATAAGTCAGGGAAACCAAATATGCACATTTTTGTTGATGACAATGTAATAGCGTAATCTTCAAACAGCTGGTCACTTTTTCAAGAGAACCTGGAAAAGCGCTTCGACGTATTTGAAAATATGAGACATAACAGTCCCCTTATCTCTCAAGGTATCAGCTGACCAGGCACTCATGACATCCAGGCATGAGTGCAGAAACATTTGGACTACATTCTCCAGAAATGATCAAATTATATATATTTTTAATGAAACAACTCGGCAAGCAAAAGGGGAGATACAAGTACTCTGTGGGATTGCATCAGGAAGGTTCATCTCGCATAAAACTCTGCTAATATCAAATATGAGGAGCTACCTGCTGTAGCAACCCTTTGTGACAAGGGAGCAACAAAGCTTAGATTATTTATTCTAAACATCAGTTGTCTCTTATAAGTTTTTGAAGTCTAGTAGAATTTTAAAAACAAAACAAAAAACATGTAATCTGTGTGTGTTTTTTCTTGGATAAGCAGAGAGTTATGTAGACGTGTATAAGACATCATCCTCACACGTCTAGACTGCTGAGTGTTCGTTTCAAGTACTGGCAAGAAACTGGCAAGTATGCAAGCACAAACTGTGTAGTTGCTATTAAGAAGCAACCAATGAAAGAACTGGCCCTAGGCCAAAGTAAGTTTTGACTAGATCAGTGTTAGCCCTAGCCCCTGACTGTGACAGAGGTTAAGGTTGACAGATAAAATAAATTCATGATACAGTGCAGGACAGGTACCATTAAATTAAATACAAAGTTATTTAATTATTTCACCAAATATATATCTGTCCTCACAATCACACTTAAAATGCTCAGACTCAGAGCAGACATTAATATGTATGCAGCCTGGAACAAAAATCAATTTTGGGGAAAAAAAAAAAAAAAAAAAAAAAAAAAAAAAAAGAAAGAAAAAGAAATGCATTTACAGACTAAGAAAATATGCAGAAGAAAATATGGAGAATTGTGAGCTTGGTGCTACAGTGGCCACAGAGTGCATGTGTACTCACCTTTTTCTCTGATCACATCTATTAGGATGTCAATCACTATAAAGGTTCCTGTCCGCCCAATCCCTGCACTGAAAAACAAGACTTTGAATAACCATATCTCTTTCATTATCAATGATAAAGTGTTCTGACTGTGGAATTTGAGGTACCTGCAATGTACCGTTATTGGCCCAGCATCCAATATGCTCTCCTGTTTAAGGTTGACCTCTTCTAAGAAGTCAAGTACACCACCTGGGTCAGTGGGGACTCCATGATCTGGCCAGGCCCTAAAGTGGTACTGCCAAACTGTACGTTCTGTGTTGCCCTGAAAAACAACAACAAAAAACAAAGAGTCCATAATCAAAGGGGTTCATGGGATTTGAACAGGTTTTAAATCTGTCATCTTTAGTAATTTTTGGCATTTATTGCAGTGAACTTCAATGATGGATAACAACTTTTTTTTTTTTTTTTTTTCAAAGAATCATCATGTTAGATTTGCACAGTATATTTTCATACAAACAAACAACTTACCTGTCCAACTTTGGAAAGTTTCAGTTCTCTTAAGATGTAGTCATGTGCAGACGTCTCTCTGACATTGCGAACACGCATAGCCCCATACTCCTTCAGCGCTGACACGTCTGGCCAGTATTTCACACACTTACTCTGTTGAAACACAATCACATAGTTACACATTACATATTCATCAGTAGTAGTAGTAGAACATTTGAAGTTCCTGTGAATGTCGATATTTTCTGTAAATATGTTAAACACATTTTAATTTTTTTAAAGGAAACATACATGCATACATACATGGAAATTTCACATACTAGAAGTTACTGCTAATATTAGCTAAGATAGCTAGTTATCAGGAAGTTGACTATTTTTGTTTTTTTACTTTTTCCACACTATATCCTTTACTTTGAACTTTTGTATAAAATTTTGAAGTTTTGTAGTTTTTCTTTTTGTATTTGTACATTTTTCTTATTGTGGTTCTAATTGTATTATACTCAACTTTTTGCATGGCATTCTATTCTGTTGTTCCCTTTGGTGCATCTTTATTTTATTTTGTTTACTGTGCTCTATATTCTAATTTTATATTTAACTTATTGAGTCGTTTTACTGTCAAGATATTTTCTCATGGGTTGTGTATGACATTTTGGCTGCTGTAAAAGGATTTTCCAACTTTTGGGATGGCATCTATCTTGTTTTATCTTAAACACGTCAATTTAGGAGCGTTGATAGTGTCTCACAGAAGTTCTTTACCTTTGTTTTTTTTTGGGGGGGGGGTTGTTTTTTTTTTTTTAAAGACACTGGGAACTTTTAAGTATATTTTCTAAACATGCAGGGTTAAAGTTGTGATCAGTGCATTTCAGCTTGAACCATGATAAACCTGTCATGCAGTTTTGGTGCTTTAACTTTAAAGGTAGTTTCAAACTGTTAACAAATTAATAAACATTACTAATTAACTTATTTTTATTTAATAAAATACTAACTCAAGCTTAATGACCTAACAGTTTAGAATTTGTTAACAATGGTGTTTATCCCTGACAATCAACCATATTGTCTGCTTAGATTAATTATTTTAAGAATTTGAGCAGCTTACCTTCCCTCTTTCTACCTCTTTGGTGGTCATGACGATGACTCGAGAGTCCTCCTGAAAAACCATCCTCCAGAAGTCACTGATGGTGTTATGTAGACAGCCCTGAGTGGCAATGTAGCTCTTCTTCACCTTGGTGCCTTGATTACACTTTGAGTCCAAATCCGGCTGCATAAACACACATAAGCATGACACAGTCAGCAACTGAGAAATACAGCAAACAAGAACACAAACTGACTGATCACACAGGCTGATGAATAGCGGCGTGAGTGAAAGTTGACATATGAAGCCATCTACATACTATCACATACATATGCAGTGTGTGCAATGTGTGTCCCAAAGATGACATGAGTTTACCATGACAGTGGATACTACCATGATGATATTGGCGTTGATATAGTCAGAGCCTGGCTCATCTGGGTCCCCGTCTTTCAGCACCACGCGTGTGTGGTCGACTGGAAATGGAAATAAAATCAGTAGTTAGTTGCCTCAAAAATCCCTTCAGGAGGTCCTTGAGCAGTTAAACTGGAGGGTTTTTATAGACAAAAATGAGTGATTTTCTTACAAGGCAGAATGTTCTTGTATCGGTTCTTGTTTTTGTTCTCTGGTCTCTGGCCCTCTTTGCGACTGTAGAGCAACTTGCACTCTTGTTGCTGTAAGGTCTGAATAGGAAAAAAAGAGGAGAGTCACATTTTAAAATGCCATTTCCAACCAAGATTTCTAAAATTTTTAATCACACTTTATCCAGAGATGGTTTTCTGGGGGAAATAACCCAGTAAATGAGCAGTTTCTGAAATACTCTGACATCAACAATCATGCCACATTATGTTAGGTGTCAAGTTATTTGTTAGCCTTAGCAGGCAAGCTGAAGTTAGCCGACACTAGGCATATTTGTTGAGTGAAGCCTTGCGAACACGAGATTTGGCCTTCAGGAGAAAATTATTGTCAACATTAACAGGAAATTCAATACATAGCAAGACTCAAACCCTTAACCTATCGCTCTTCTGGTTAATGTTAGTGAATACAACTATCGCTGATGCAGACAAATCACAAGAAATCGTATATAAACAAATACTATCTTGAGTAGAAAAGGTCAGCTAATTCCAAAGTCTGCCATTTTCAAATTACTTTATTAGCTTACATTACTGTATGTTGCCAGTACAGGCATAAGGTTGCAACTAACTGCAATTTGCTTGCTAACATTATTCCTCCTGAAATCATGTACGGTACGTAGAAAAGCTAATTCGCTAGCTTGCTAAATTATTTCACTGGCTACTGTGATCCATGACACTAATTTACAGTTAATGTCCAACACTATTAATTTTAGTCAGCTGTCAATTTTATAATTAGGGCTCCACGGTGATCCTTATCACAATTATTTGGTTAAATATTAAGATCACAATTACCTATGATTATTCATTGATTATAGTGACACCAAAAAAAATTTATCATGTAAACAGAACCCGGTTTTCACTAACTTCACCTAATTTATGGTTATAAATTTATCTTTGCAGACAAATAATGAAGTCTTTCACTTCATTCACTATAACTCCATGTCTATGCAAGTATGAGGCTTCACAATGGCATAAAAATGCTACAGAAGCTATGTCCATATTTTAAACTGTCTGCACATAAAATAGATATGCATGAAAGCATGAGCAACAGGAGGCAGTTCACTTCACATCCATGTGTTGTTTTTCTTGTGTAATAAAGTTATGACTATTTACTTTCATTTTTAAAGATGTCGATAATACAAAAGTACACGAATAATAAAAATTAACACAAACGTAGGACCACTCACCTCAAATTCTTCCCAGAATCCCTGTTTGACCTTGTCTGTTGCCTCCGCTAGTTTGCTAAGCTCCCTAACTCGACTCTCAATCTCTGCTGCGTTAATACGGGTAGTGTTCAGAGGCTGCAAAGACCAAGAGTCAGAAGAGAAACAAATCAGGAAATGTTTCCAATGTTTCTCTTCCTTTACAACTGAACAGATTCTGAGGCAGGTAATATAGGCACAAATGCTTGGGAACACATGGCTACAGGAGATGGGTCAAACCTGTTTAAGCTGAAGCACAGTGCCCAGAGTTTCAACCATAGGGTTCTTCTTATAGTGCTCTACCAAGTCTGTGAGGGAGTCAAACTTCTCCCCTCCACCCACATCATACTTCAGGTCATGCTGAGCAAAAGGACACAGGTACATCAGCAATATAATTAAAAACAGACTAGCCTTATGTTACCAGAATCAAGATACAGATGTCTTTTGTATACAACCAATTCATATCTATGTATACAGTCCTCAAGACCTAGGTGAAATTTTACAAGGTATGTTAATTGACTGAATATCTTGTCTTAAAATACTGAGATGTTGTTGCTTTCAGTAATGTGCAAAAACTCTATATTATAGAAAATGAGTGACTGCAACACAACTTCTAGCTTATCCACCTTGGGTAGCAGCAGCTATACCACTGGGTATTATTAAAAAGTATTTTCTAAGAAAGCACTCTGCTTCTGAACTCGAAATTTTCATTACAAAAAAGAAAAAATCTAGGTAATCCATGTCATGATTTTGAAGAGGCAACTAAGTAATACTGAGTAATGCCACAACACCAGTCTGGCCTGTTAACCAGCCAAAAGTTAAGAATAATTAAGGGCCAGGGCTAGCTGGTTAGCAAGGCTTTTAAAAAAAAAAAAAAAAAAAGTCAACAAATAAATCTGCTACCCTTGGAAAGATGGAAAAGGATAAACTAAATTTCTAAATATACTTGGGTGGCTGCTGGTATACCTGCATGCTACATGATGCACAGAATTCAGACAAACTAAGAGGCAGAGTTTAGGTGTGGAAAACACACGGAGTGTGTACAAAATCTGGATCTTACCTGGCAGCGGATCATGACATGAGTGACTTTAGGTTTACTGTCACTGCTGTCTGTTTTGTCATCTCCAGTACGGACCGATAGAACAAAATCTCCCGGATGGCTCTGGCTCTCCCTCACCAGGAAACTGCCATTCTTGCCTTTCTCAGTGAGCAACTTCTCAGCCTCCCTGCCCGACAGGTGTCCGTGGAACCATCTGCAATGGGAAAATATGAAGGTAGTAGAATATATCACGTAACAGAGATGTGCTCTCATATTATGTAAACTGCAAGATCTGCCTTAGTTAACTTGAAGCAAGCACAGCTTATCAAAGATAAAAGACATAACATTAAAATCTGAAGCTTATAGTTCTTACTTACTGTTTAAGTGTGAATTGAACTGGCAACTATAGTGTTATCAAATAGTTTAAAAAACAAACAAAAAAAAAAACAAAACAACACCTGTGTCCAAAATGGTCTTATGTAAATTTAATATACAAAATATACAAGGTGTTCAGAAATTATTGACAACTCATTTGGAGTTTGTTTTTTTTAGAACTTTTCTGCCACAAAAAATATTACATGAACATTAACACTTACCTCTCTGAGGTGGGATCTGCACAGTTGAGTGGATACTTCAGCTCAATAACATCACCGTTTTTCTCTTTCAGTTGTCCATGATGTTCCATGTAATACTGCACCAGCTCTGCAAGTGTGGCAAACTTCTCCCCGCCATAAAGGTCATAGTAATCTCCTGTGTTCTGGATCTTAATATGGGTGACTGCTCCATTTCGCCTGCAGAACAGCACAAACATTTATGTTACTATCACATGAAAGATCATCATCAGGTTACAAATGTAGGAACAACTGGCCTATGATCCATTTTTTCCTCATATTTTGAGCTCAGATACAAGCTAAACAGCCAAAATATTATGTTACATATTATAAGTTATATTATAAGTCATAAAATTTGCAGAATTTTTCAGCGTGTTTTTCTCTAATTATTTTAGTTCTACCACCATGTTCTGTCCATTTTTGTACACACAAAACTGGTCTGTTTTTCACTCTTCACTGCCCTCTTCTGTCTTCAATTATATGACTGAATATTTTATTTTAAAAAATAGCTTTAATAATCAGTTTTGGGGAAAGGGTTAGGGAGGGTTAAAAAATAAAATAAAAATGAGCACCATTAGCTCCAGTTATGTGAAAAGAAAACATAACTGGAGCTAATGGTGAGTTATGCCACAACAAGCTGATGGAGGACTTCCATGACGCACTCAGCACCTTACTCATCACTCACTACTACTGCATTCAAATCATTACTAATTACTAAACTCTTAATCTTTCTCCCATATGTGTCTTTTGTTCCATTTCCCTCTGCACTCTTCTCTTTCCCCTCACTCACAAATGATCGTGGCAGGTGGATGTTTTCACCCTACAATATAAAATGCCATGAGGTAGGTGTTCTTGTGAATTGGCACTAGATAAATGAAATTGAATTCATTTAATTTAATTTGAATTAATTTAATTTTAAAAAATGTATAAACAGAAGATGATTACTTTGCAAAAAGTTGCAGACAGGATATAAACTGCCTCTTAGCTCTTGAATCACAGAAGTTACATTAAGCTGTAACTTGATAACAAACAGGATGAACCTACAAATGACAGTGTTGTGAGTGTCAGCTTTAAGAGGAGATGGCGTCATGAAAGTACAGAAAGCTATAGGCAATCAATCTGACCATGATTAATCCCCAAGATTAAGATGTTCACAGTATTTCTCACTTGTGAAAATTAGTTCTTTTGATCTGACAAAACAAGATTTTATGACATTTTTCAGATGAAGTAATTCATTGGATCTCAATCAATCAGGACATTAGGTGATAATGAAAACTACTCTATGGAGGTACTCTGTGCCTCCAGCTTTCGTCTTTCAAACAGAACACAAAATTTTATACTGTCACCAACTTTAGGAAACTGTTACAGGCACGACATTATATTAACTGAACTGAAACAACCCTTAGGTTTGTTTCTGTTCCAGCCCTTCTGATGCAGAGCGAGAAATGATACAAAATTAGCAAAGTGATAATCAGTTTAACACTGTGTAACATGTACCACTAACACCATAGGTATCATTTCTATTGGCATATGTTTTTTGGTGATACAAACCAGACTAACTGTTGAGTAATTATAGGTGACTGCCATCAACACAGAAAATAGAAAAAAGGAGAACTTGTGTCAGATATGCGGCTCAATAACTGTCAGTGACTTAGTTTAAAATAAATAAATAAATAAAAAAAATTTTTTTAAAAAGGACAAGACACGCTGATTTAAACTAGCGTCCTTGTGGAAATGTCAGTTTCCACACGAGAAGCATGATTTGTTTTGTTTCCATAGGAAGTAAATATGGTGCAAGATGAGAGACCGTAGAGATGAAATATGTGGCTGTTTCAAAAATAACACTGGCTACATCAGCCAAACTGACTTAATGATACTTTATCTTGAAATAGAATTTATGACTTGACAGGCCTCAAGAGAAAAATACAAAGTTGTTTGGGTTTTTTGCATCAGCAAACACTGGTCTTGCCTTCTTCAGATAATACTGGATTTCTCACTATCGTCCAAAATTGTAAAGGAAAGACAACAATTTAATAGTCCAATTATGCTGCAAGGGACAGAACATAAAGAACTAATACAGACATATTGTATCATGTTATTACTTAAACAATTCCCTCTTCACACACCAAGCAAAGCTATTACTCTTTTCCAGTCATGTTTGTGTCCACCTGTTAAATATAAGTCTAATATTTACTCTCAGGCTTGCTCTGCACCAGCTCCTAAGTGAACCATCTGGCCATTAAGCTGCTAGATGTAGATGTGCTAGTTTCCAACTTTGACTGCTTGTTAGTTTAGTGCTGGGTACCTAATGTGCTGCAGGGGTTTATCTGTGCTTGTTCACTCAAAACACCTGCCTGCTGCTCCTGGAAACGAATGTGATGTGGGCAGAGCGTGGAAAACAGACAATTATACTGAATAGACTAAAACATCCTACAGAACTGAGGGATAATTCTCTGTGGATTTATCAAAACCTAATTCAAGTTCCACAGTCTTTTGACTAACTGTTACTGCTGAAATACTGATTAGTCCAATAGATTAGTCAAATAGAACCACGAATGTGGTTCTATTTGAAAGCAAAGTAGGTAGGACAATTTTGCTGTGAAACTACACTGTCCTACAAAAAGTGTGTCTTAAATCTTGCTTTATGCAGATCATAAAACAGAAGAATCCAGTAAATTATTTCACTCTTGCAAAATTTTAGTTTAAAAAAAAAAAAGAGAATAAAGAGAAAGAGATAATAAAAAGAGATAATATATGTAAAGTGAAAATTAAACGATTTGTTGCTCATTCAATCCATTTATATTTTCTCTTCCAGTCGAAGGGATAATGCTGTATAACTCCTGTCTTTTGAAAGTCCTTCAGCATCTGTGACCAAGCCACAAAAAAAAATAAAAAAAAAATATTAGGAAAAACCTAAAGGCTGGCAATACTGAAATGTCCAACCATTCAAAATTTACTTTGATCACCTTAACAGAGCTCATAGTCTTTCTCAAGTTGATTTGTAAAAATTATTTATAAAGTGCAAAAGCACATTTTATTAAAACAGCAGAACAATCACAGTTCATCCATTGCTTCCTGTATTGTAATGGTTTTTAAAACTCTTAATGCACACCACAGGGATAGCCAAAATATCAAAGCAAACCTCTGTAAAGTTGACTCTGACAGTCAACTTTGTATGTTCCTTGTTTCCTTACTTGTTTCACAAGCAAGAATGTTTTGTTTTATTTTTTATTTTAATCTAACTTGTAAAAGGGTAATGCAAAACAATTCTTCTGTTATAAAGTCAAAGAAAGGCATCCAGATCATTAAAAGGGAGGGGAAAAAAACAAAAAAAACAAAACAAAACATTGGATCAGCAGACAGATTATTCAATGTCCAAATGTTTGCTCCAGTAACACTGTTTAGTTTTCACAATCCCACAGTACACTAGGGATGCACCTCTGGAGTATGGTGCTTTGTACAAACATGTGTAACGTCACTTACCGTACTGAGAGCGTGAAGTCTCCTGGATTGCTTTTACTGGGTCTGGCTAAAAAGCTCCCGTCCACTCCACGAGTCAGCAGGAGGTTTTCAGCCTCCACACCTGTGATGTTGGGGTGAAACCACCTAAAAGAGGACAAGTAAAATAACAATTTAGACTTACTGTTAAGTACATGCATTTCATTTTTACTCATTATATAGTGCATTGTGTGAACTTTTTGCCAAAAATCCATACATTGCACAACAACAACATGACATAACTCAGAGTGGATGGTCAATTATAGTACTAAGAGGTGTTCAAAATTATGAATTAACTGCTTAAAACTTGATTATTTGCAATTTTCAATCCACTATTCAGAGACAGTATTATCAAAGTTCTTCTAAAAGCATGTAGTTTCATCTCCACTCACTTATCTGGGCATTTTGAAGTATCAATCAAGTTTAATTTTAATGCTCACCTGGACATGAAAGTTAAATCTGATTAAAACAGCTTAAATGTGTCAATGACTTACACATTAATGAGGATTTCAAAAGGCCACTGGGGAAGTTATACTCCAATCACCATCCTTGCTGTTAAAAATTTCTTGCCTAGATTTCAATAAAGGATTCCTTTGAGAGTCTTGTCTCTCTCTTATAATGTTTCTGGTATTATTGCACAGGATGCTTGCTGACAATGAGACTCATTTGGAACCAAGGGTAAAAAAGAGCCACACTGTCTCTGTCTTTCTTCACTTCCTCTCTATCCAACTCTGTATATTCCAGTAAAGACATTCAGAGGCTGACTGCGCTCTTTCTACAAGTTGCCACCCTGCACTCCCCCGAAAAGACTGCCTGCCTGTTTCACTCATGCGTCCATTGTGGTCATCTCCTGCCTCTGCCTCCCTGTGAATATTATTTTCATCTTTTGCCTCTCGTCTGTACAAGAAGTCTGTGTTCTGTGCACCATCTATGTGAAATATATTTATTCCACTCGCTAACGATGACTTTTTAACGCGTTACATTTATTACCTAAGGAATTTAATTTACTTAAAATGTTGAAACTGCTATGACTTCTTCCTACTCTGCACATATCTACAACGTCAAAGTACTTCATTTCCGTTATTCTGATGCACTCCTGCTGTTTTCCCGTTTTCTCGTTAAAATGACTCGTTAATTTTTGTACCAATATGGGGTGTCTTATGCTCAGTTATTTGTAAATACAGCTGGTTTGACTTGGACAGCAGCTCAAACCATAACAAATCAATCCAGCAAGATGCATCTGTTAACAGCAGCTGTATCAGAGTTGGTTAACTTGAACTTTATCTATTAGTAACTACAGTTTGTGGACAGCTTAGCTTTGTATGTTCTGTACAAATGTTACAGCGCTGTTTACTTAACAAGTTGAGACTGCCTTAAGTTGCCGGTGTAACGCTAAATGAAGCAGCCCTACACCACCTATTTCTGTCTATTTCCAGAAACGTCGGAACTCTCATTGACTGTCTACCGACATACCAAGATCCAAACAGCTGAGTTCACTTAAAGTTAGCAGACTCAGCTAGCATTATCAGCAGACATTGTTTTCCAGACAGCCCCCGCTTACCTCCGAGATGTCATTTTTTTCGTTCCTCACTTCCTCGCTGGCAGTTAGCAGTAGCTTTAATTAGCTGGCTAACGTTTCCCACCGTTAAAGCTTCAGTTACAGTATAAAGTGCTTCATTGGTTCACATCCGGTCAAAACGGGCACCTTAAATGTAGTTAAGCATCGACACCAATTTTTTTTATAGCGCCCGTTACAAAAAAAATGTCTCTAGGCCTCGGCCCCGGAGACTTCACAGCAAGTCGATTATTGGACGTCACCAAACCTGCGACAAAACAGAGGGTGTAATGGATTTTTTCACCCTGGGCGTCCGTTTCTCGTGGTCGCTTTAACCCGCTTAAATAAAAGCTACAGATCTCAGTCCGTCCGGTAAACGGCGTCAGATAAATTAAAGAGCCAGATCACTTTCACTCAGCGCATGCTCTTTAAAGGTTTTTTTACGATACAGCGGCGAAAGCGGTAAACGACGAAGAACGTCTGCGAAGGCTTCTCGAACAGTTCGTTGACTGTCTGTACTCACGGCAAAGGGAGATAAATTACATTTCATATGTTATTTGTGACGTAATTAGATGCGCTACCATTTTAAAAATGATATTATTAAACTTTCGTAATGTTTTGTTGTGGCGTCTAGGGTTATTAGAAACGCGTAGAAATAAATACAGATAAAAAAATTAGTATAACAATTTCTTTTCTATTTGAACATTTACTTGCAATCTTTGAGCTATCTAATATTTGTCATTTGCTTTGTAAGCAAAATCATATAAAATATTTCACATAAAACAGACTAACTTAGGAGAAAGTCAAGTGGTGATGTAAGTAACTTTATCACTGAAGCATTGTACTCTTTTCCCCAAAATAGTACATCCATAAGACTGGTGAAAATGCATCTTGCTTTTAAATCCTTTTATTTATATTTGATCCAACAAATATAAATATTTGGACAAACCCATTAAAACCTTGGCCAACATTCAAGTCATGATGGATGAGATTTCAACCTTTCAAACAGGGTGCTGGTGTAAAATGCTAATATTGGCCATAGACAAAGGAAAAGAAGAGGAGGAGGGTGTGTTATGAGGCAATGAGAGCGTAGGAAAGACAGAAGTCTAGGGGTTAAAGTTGGCAGTATAAATATATTGTGGTAGATATATTGTTTATGCAGGAGACCAGATGGAAGGAAAGCAAGGCCAGGAGTATTGGAGGTGGATTCAAGCTGCTCTACCATGGTGTAGATAGAAAGAGGAGTGGAGTAGGGGTAAGGAAGAGTATGTGAACAGTGTTGTGGAGGTGAAAAGTGTCAGGCAGGAACATGAGTCCGAAGCTGGAAATCGAATGGTCGATGTTGAATGTTGTCAGTGCGCATGCAACACAGGCTGGATGTCAATTAGAAAAGAAAGACAAATTCTGGGGTAAGTTGAGTAAGTTAGATGAAGCAATAATGTCACCGGGGGGGGGGCATTATTGTGATTGGTGCAAAATTCTATGGACATGTAGACAAAGGGAACAGAGGTATTTAGTGGGTAAGGTGTTAGAGAAATGCAGAGGGACGGATAATAGTACATTCTGCGAAAAGGATGAAAATGTCTGTACTAAACATGCACTTTAAGAAGAGGGAAGAACACAGGGTGACATAAGAGATGAGGAAGGTGCACACAGAGGGTCCACATCTTATGCAAAATGTGCAATCTGAAAGATATAGGAGACTGAAAGGTGGTGTCAGAGGAGAATGTCGCTAAACAGCATCAGATGGTTGTCTGTAGGATGCCTTTGTACATTAAGAAGAGGAAGCGAGTGAAGGCAGAGGCAAGGAGTAAGTGAAAGAAGTTGAAGAAAGAAGAATGTTGCACAGAGTTCAGGAAGAAGTTGAGGCATGCTCTGGGTGGAAGGAAAGAGTTACCTGATGACTGGGAAAGTACAGCTTTAGTGCTGACACTGGTGTTTGGTGTATCCTCTGGACACAACCGGGTAAAGCAGACCTGGTGGTGAAATGATGAAGTACAAGAAACTATTGAAATGAAGAGGTTAGTAAAGAAGGAGTGACATATTTAGGAGATGAAAAAAATAGACAGGAAGGCTAGGAATACAGCAACGAGAGAGGTGGCAAAGAAAAAGGATTGTAGTGTGTTGTAAGTGACGCTAGAAATTAAGGAAGGAGAAAAGGACTTTTGCTGATTGGCTAAACAGAGAAATTGAAATGGAAAGTATATGCTGCAGGTTAGAGTGGTTAACCATAGAAATGAAAATGTGCTAACAATAGAAGAGAGTGTGTTAAGATGATGGAAGGAGCACTTTGAGGTGCTGATAATGCCAGAAAATGAGGACGATAGGAAAACAGATGGAGAAAAGTTAGTGAATCACAAAGAGTGGAGGATTAATAAGGAGGAAGTGAGGGCAGCAATGAAGAGGATGAAGAGTGCAAACCCAGTTTATCCAGATGACACACCTGTGAAGGCATAGAGATGTCTAGGAGAGACGTGTTCCAGGAGGTTGTGCTAAACAGTCTTTTGGTTCAAACTGTTTAATGTAATGTTGTAGAGTGACAGGAAACCTGAGGAATGGAGAAGAATCAAAATACTTTATTAAGCTGAGGGGAAATTATTTGGTCACTGTCACTCCAAGACAGTAAGAACAGTAACTTACTAAACTGAATTAAATAATACAAAATATTATAAAGTTACAAATCTAACAAAAAAGTATTCAAGTCTGTCACTCATGCCACACTACAAAAAAGTCTTACAGTGATGCACTGTGTCTTCAAGCAGTATTATCTTCAAGTAGAGTTTTGAACTGCTATGCAACATTAATAAATTACTATTATCATTATTATTGTTGTTATTGCAAAATGCTGTCAACTGATATCAATTGTTTTCATAATCGTGTACTATTACTTAGATGACTTGGTGCTGTTGTTTAGGATATTTTGTTATTATATTCTTATTATATATTTGTATAAACATATGTATTTTACTCATTAAATAAGTGCATTTTCACTTATGTTCTTTTGATTTGATTTTTTTATAAATCAATAAATAAAAGTATTTACATTCAGTGTAAAAACACAAATTATAGTAAACTAAAGAACATGAGTCTTTAAGTATTCGCGTTGCACATAAGGAGTCTTTACGGGGTTGACTTTGGCAAGTTTACATAGACTTAAGGGACTTCTTCCAATAACAAATGAGAAAACGAAAAGTTGCCTTTCACTTCCTTTTCAGTGTGTGTCACGTATCCTCGGAGGTTTGGCCCTTGCAGGTACCCGTGCAGTAAGCCCGTACGTGGCAGTCTGAGAGCAGCACAGAGTAGCCGAGCTTGTTGCGGCTCCTCTCCTGCAACAGTCCACTCACACAAACTGGATATACAGTAGCGAGGAAATTTTTTATACCGTCAGATTTATTTTTACGCTTTCCACACAACCACTGAAACATGTTTACCTTGTCGGAGCTAGTTGTCTTGCTGGCCGTCCTGTCGGCCACTGCTTCTGGTTACTTCGTTAGCATAGACGCCCATGCCGAGGAGTGCTTCTACGAGCGGGTCAACTCCGGCACCAAGATGGGCCTCATGTTTGAAGTGGCCGAAGGAGGCTTCCTGGACATCGACGTCGAGGTGAGATGTTTCATTCGGATAGCAAAAGAGTCACCTAACGCGAGGCAGGATGTACTTGTAAATCATAAAATGCAATGCAACACAAGGCCTGTGCTAATGCTAGCTATTAGCCGGTACCGTTTGGTAAAACTAGTTGGGTGCAAAGCAGGTGTAAAGGATTTAACATACAGTTGAATGGAAAACGTTAGAATTTACATCTTACAGAGTTGCTTTTTTTAGTTTCCCGCTAAGAGCTGCTCCATAATGATGATTAAATTACCCATTATGATATAGGAAGTGCAGCATTAGCATTGTTTCTAAGTTGCTAATTATGTAGCTAATACGATTATTGATTATTGAATAGTTAATGCGCTGTAGACGTTGTAGGATTTGTTTATTTTCGCTAGTTTTAAGCAGAAAATCTAGCTATTTCTGCAGTCTGACTTAGTTTCTGCCATATGTTTCCTAAAGCACATCATGCCCGTCATGTTATTCTCCAGTCATGCAGCAATGTCAGTTATTCAGAAATTCTTCTATCTCCAGATAACAGGACCTGACGGTAAGCAAATTTACAAAGGGGACAGAGAGTCCAGTGGGAAATACTCGGTGGCAGCGCACATGGATGGAACCTACAAGTTCTGCTTCAGCAACAAGATGTCAACCATGACACCCAAGATTGTCATGTTCACCATTGATATCGGAGAGGCTCCCAAAGGCCAGGATATGGAGACAGAAGGTACACAGTGGGGATTTATGTAGTTTAACCGCAACTCTTTTTATTCCCGTTGCTTTTAAAATGATTGTTCCTTTTATTAATTTCTTATTTTTTGACTTTATTATGTGGATTCACTGTTTCCCTCTTCGTAGGTGGTGACAGCTGGGATGGTAGGGCACAGCAGGCTTTGACTAAACTACTGTTGTGAAATAAATTTTTGAGCTTGTGATGCACTGCAGTCTTCTCTAACCAGAGTTGCTTCTGTAGTAAAAACTAATTAAGCATACATAAGACAGACGTGGTGATGTTTGCGAATGATTTGACTTGTTGCACATGTTGAGAACATGTATGAAGTATAAATGTCTCTGATAATGGGACAGCACTGGCAGATACATGCATCACAGGTGTGAAAAGGATATGCACATCTTGCATGTTTTTGTTGTTGTTTGTTTTTGGGGTTTTATTTTTCAAATGGGGGTAGCAGGGTTCCTTACCACTGTGTTGTGACTCATCACTGACAAGTCACTTTTCTCTTGTTTCAGCCCACCAAAACAAGCTGGAGGAGATGATCAACGAGCTGGCAGTTGCCATGACAGCCGTGAAGCACGAGCAGGAGTACATGGAGGTCCGTGAGAGGATACACAGAGCAAGTAAGAGCTTTTACATTAAGTCCAATAACCATTGTAATCATAAGTGTAAATAAATCTTTATAATTGTTCTCCTCTTCTTCTCCATCCAGTCAATGACAACACAAACAGCAGAGTGGTCCTGTGGTCATTCTTTGAAGCTCTGGTTCTGGTGGCAATGACACTCGGACAGATTTACTACCTGAAGCGATTTTTCGAAGTGCGGCGAGTGGTGTAGTGCTATTCAAATGATACTCCTCTGTGACCTCCACTGTACTTTTTTGTTTTGTTTTGTTTTTCCCCTCCAACACCAAGACAGTTATTTACACTGTGGAAATGAGAGTGGCAGTTTTGAGTAAAGCCTACATGTGATTGGATCTCAGAGGTTTTGTTCTCTTGTTATCTGTTTGGTTTCTTCTTTATAAATATAATTTATGTTTGGAACGAATGGCCAAAAGATTGTGGGATAAATTTCAGTTTATTAGTTTTTCTTTTTAACAGATCTGTTTAATTACAGTTAGTACAGCTGTTTCCTGTGCAAATGACTGTAAGGCTCAGTGTCCGCAGTCAAATGAAAGACTTAAAATTGCACATGAATGGACAGGTATGTGTGGCGTCAGAGTGGAATGTTGCCTATATTAAGTTTGAAATGGGAACCGTTTTGAAATGATAAAAATGGCACATCTGAAAACATCATTGCATTAGTTTAGTGTCTGAGATAGGAAAAGTTTGATTTCAGGTGTCAAAGCCAAGTCAGACTGGCAGATACTGCCAATGTGTTAATTCTCAAAAACCACAAATTGCACTCCCGATGAACTTGTCTAGCTATCTGAAAAAATGTACATTGCAGCTGGTCTTTAAGGGAAACTACACAGCTTCTAACACTGTCTATTGATTCATAGCGATTTGTGGCACAGGTGGGTGGACATCTTTTCCAGGGGAAATTGTGTGGCTCACTCCCCACATAGTTCAGAAATAGAATTCGACAGGGAAGTCTTTTGCGTTGCCATAAACTAACATTTATGATTTTCAAACTCTTGGATTTTAAAAAGTTTGGCCTGGCTGTAAGATCATAAAAAGCAGAGGCAGGGTTGAATTTTAACTGAAATATTTGGGGTGCCTCTCAAAGTATAGAGGAATACTGAAATCCATGTTACATGTTGATTTGGGTGGGTTGGGTAGGTAGGGGGTTTAAACACTTGACTGCTGTGTTCTTTAGTTGCTTCTATAGTTATTTTTGTTAGGGTTGGGGATTTTAAATTATATGTATAAAATTTGAACTGTTAATTCGCCCGCCCCCCCCCCCCCCCCCCCCCCCCTTAGGGTGGGGGGGGGGGGGGGGGGAGCATTGCTTGTGACAGCTGTTTGGATGAGGTCTTTCTTCCAAGTATATACGTCCAAGGCAGTAGATGTTTCCATTTAGCCACACCATGGTACATGCACTAGATATGCTCCAGATTTGTATTTCAAAGAATTTATGGTGAGCTCGGGCAGGAAAGTTGCTCTGTACACAGTCTCTCCTTTTTGTGAGTGCAACGAAATCAGCTAAATGGATCTTTACAAATGTAGAAGTGTGGTCTGTAAAAAAAAAATGCCCCAGGTTTCATAATAAAGCCAAAATTCTGTACAATTATTTTTGATGTCTTTATAAATGGGTGTGATGTTTCATTATGATTAGAGAGAAGGGACTTGTCAACAGGTGTAATTGCACCATTACATTAAAATATTCCTTGGAACACAGCTGCTCCTATATTTTTTCAAGATTTTAAGAGGTTTATTATCCCAGAACATAAGGACTAGTGAGGCAACACTGTATCAACTTAACTTAAAATGAGTAATACAAATTAGGCAATCCAATCTAAATTTAGAGGAAAAAATGCATATAAATAATTCACATTAATATCCAATGGGTTTTACATGAGAATTATACTTACGCGTAAGCTCTACATCATAACTTGCACCATAACCAGAGCCTCTTTATAGCAGTATGTCCTAGCCTTCTACATAACTTGATATGCACTTCCTGAGAAATGTAACCACACGTCGGGTGGACACATACCACAAGGACTTGGAATGGCATGGAAGGTTGCAGTGTAGGCATTAAAGGAATTTCCTGTTAGGATGTAAATTTCCTTTACAAGCTTTAAGCTTTAGAGTGCAAGAGAGGGCTGGTATGAATATAAATATAAACTTTAGGAATTACAGTATATAAGAAATTGTCATGTGTAATGTATTATGATGTGTCCCTGATGTGTGGATATATGATTGGTGCTATGATGCTGCACATCCTCCTTTCTGCTTCATTAATGAGCAGGGTGAGAAGATTCCTGCATCTGCTAGCATTGATGTCTTTAGTGAATAGAAGGCTGCTGCCAATGACCTTCTGTGTGGTACTTGGTCAGTGCATTGCCTTTCTGTCTGCACCTGAGCCATGATGAAAATGCTACAATACAGAGGTCAGCCTGCTCAAGTATCCTAGGTAAGTAAAGATAGTTTTCCAGATGACAACGTATTTTATTTGAATCCCCATTTACTTGAAACTGGTGATAACCTCTACAGCAGCTCCTCCAAAGTAGAGGGGCAGGAACTCAGTCCTGTTTATTTTGTCCATGACAATCCACTCAAAGCACTTCATAACTATAGGAGTTATTAGGTGATGGTCATTCAGGCATGAATGCTGCTGAGGTCTTTGGAACAGGACTGATGGTAGCAGATTTAAATTGTGTTATCTTAGCTTGAAAGAATAAGATGTCAGTCTGTGGCTCTGAGAGCACCTCTGCGGCCAGAAAACAGGAGAATCTCTGGCAGAAGAAACTAAAGCAACTGTGTCCAGAGAGGAAGCCAGAAAAGCTTTAGTTTTCTAAAGTGTTTCCACATGAACTGTTTAGAGAAAAAAGTACTTTAACAAAAGTACCAATAATATAATATGAAAACACCTGACTGCTGCCAAGCTGCTGCTGCAGATGTTTAAGATTAAACTCCATTTAAGTACTTTATTGTCCACTAATGGATCCTACTCAGATGTCTGTGGTGGCTGTCCTGTGAGGAACACAACAGCTTTCCCATCAGAAACACTACATATTGATTTTTTTTTTAAGTATATTTAAAAGCAGATGAATTAAAAAGATTGAGGACTGTGACATAGTTAACTGTATGCATCTACAGGAGGATAAAAATGAATGAAAAATGTATGTAATGTAAAAATGTACATTTGGTGAACCAGGTGATTTTCCAGAGATGTTAAAAGTGCTGGTGGAGTATGCATCTTGCAGCTTTCACTTTGGTACGTTTTTATAGATATCTGTTTTTAGATTTTGTTAGCTCTCGCTTGCCATGGCAAAACACCACTATTGCAGGGTGCCCAGAATCTGTGGCAAAACAATCCTAAATCATAATGACAATTGCATTGTTCAGGAGAACGACCAGCAACTGCAGGAAGGTTTTATTTATCTTGTGTACAGTCACTGGGAACCATGCAGTTTGGAGAGCTTCTGTTCCCACCCGGCGTGTAAACAGCAGCGGACCCGGAAACAGGAGCAGCGTGGAGTGCGACTGTAGCAGACCCACTGTGAACGACTTTAGTTTCGAGCTCTGCTGAATGTTTGGTTTCCAGCATGGATAATACAACAGACGGGACGTGGGACAGATTACCAGTTAAACTCAACGAGAAGATTTTGCAAACGCTCGATGAACTGAAATTCACACACATGACACCTGTACAGGTCAGTGAACACTTTCAGCCCGTGGCTCACACCTCTCCTCAGTAAACACTAAATCTGATCTGTTGGAATTTTCCCTTCTAGTCTGCCTGTATCCCGCTGTTCATGAGTAACAAGGATGTGGCTGCCGAGGCGGTAAGTGCGCCATTTAACCATTAAAAATAAAGATCACTGAATTTTATTATTGCAGATGTTTCAGAGTTATGGTAAACATCCTCCCATCCACCCGCACATCCAGCCAGCCAGCCAGCCATTCAGTGTCACGGGTGTCTGGATCCTCTCCCAGCTGTCCCAGGGCTGCAGACAGGGCACACACTGGACAGGTCGCCAGTGTGTTCCCGGGCTGACAAACGTGGTGACCATCCATGTGCACAGTATACATTATACCGATTAACCACCACTGCAAGTACTGACATTTGAATTTAACTGGACAGGAAAAATTGTCTTGACAGGGTCATTCCATATAAAATCCACCCAATCTGGAAAAGTGGACCCCCAGACATATCCGCTGGTTGTTGTATTTTCAATGTATGTTATAATAAATCATGCTATTTTACCTTAAGAATGTGAACTTTTTCAAAAACCTCATTTATCATCAATAATTTTAAATATGGGTTTTTGATGCTGCCTGAAAGTAAACGCAGAAATAAGCTTCCGGAATCTCAGAGGTGATGTAACCACCTCAACCTGACACCCCCGTCTGCCGCAAGGTTATCTGCTCAGCACACGTGTAGAGAGTGGTTGTCCTGTGAGTTATCGCAGCAGCCTCTTGTAGCTCACTGAGTGTCATTTGATTGCAGGTGACTGGGAGTGGAAAGACGCTGGCTTTTGTCATTCCTATTATAGAACTCCTCCTGAAGCGGGAAGAGAAGCTAAAGAAGATGCAGGTAAGATTGAAAGCGAAGCAAAGATGGCATTTAACCCCAGTTTAAAAAAAAAAAAACAATAGGATGACTAGCAGTGTTTGAAGTAATTAAAATGAGCTTTTGTTCTTTTTTGTGATATTGTTATAGAGTTTAATACCTCCTTGATCCTGAACAGCTGAACTCTGAGTTATGATAGTTCTTGATATTTTACAGATAATCTGTGAAATATACAAAGCCTCAACAATATGATTTGGACACTTTGTTAAGCCCCAAATAATGTCTTTTGCAGGTTGGTGCCCTTGTGATCACTCCCACAAGAGAACTGGCCGTACAGATCAGTGAAGTGATGGAGCAGTTTATTGAGAAGTTTCCACAGTTCAAGTAAGTAGAAGATACAGTGTGAAAGGGGTGTTGTATATAATACAAACCCCTTAGTTAATAAGATGAAAAATTCTTAAAGCCTATTTAAATGAAGTGTAATGGTAAAAAAAAAAGTGTGAAAGTGAACATGTTTGGTTGCACTCCATATGTCAGAAAGAGCAAATAGTGGATGGAAATTTGTGATGTGCTCGTATGGTGAAAAAATCTGCCTTTAAGAGTGTGGTTAGAAAAGTCCGAAGTTGGTGAGGGTGGCCTCTGCCTCTACAGCTATCCTTGGATAAAACTGGAAACTATTCTAATGGCCGTTAATTCATTATTGATATATACTGAGGTGTCAGAGGTTGTCAAATGTCGTCATCATCATAATCTAAGAATGAAAGTGTTTTAGATTAATGTCGAAATTATCCCAGTATATAATACTGGCTTTAATAAATACCTGGCATTATATAGCAGACAGGAAAAGACCATGGCGATGTGCCCATTTACATATGTGACACAGTTACTGTGGTACTGTCACAGTTACTGAAAGAAATATAAAACTGATGAATGTGTGCAGACAGAGGATATACAATGTGTAATAGGTAAAGTTGCCACTCTGCTCCTTAAACAAATAGCAGTGCATCACTGATCATGTTATTAATGTGAACCTATGTCACCCACAAAATACAAGTAAAACCCCTTGAAAAACATAATTATTATTTTAACTGAACTGTGACTGAAATAGTAACCGGTTGTATAAACCTCTACTTCATTAATGATCAGAGAAGTCTTTCATGTTTTCCCACTTGGTGTTTTTCAGGCAGATTTTACTTATCGGTGGCAGTAACCCAGCAGAGGATGTGGAGAAGTTCAAGGATAAAGGGTATGCGATGATCTGAGGGCCTTTCCACTAACACACAACTAGCAGAGTTTTTCAGCTGGACTGAAATATATCCATTATAAGCACAATGATCCACAATCTTGTTCTGTTAAGAAGTAAAAATTGGGCTGTGTTAATGAAATTAGTTTTTCTGAATGGCTCTTCATATCAATGGACCCAGGAGTATTATATCAAAAACTCCTGTGCTATCCATCACAGAATCATATTAAAAACATCCAAACCGCTTGAATTTGTGCATCTGTGTCTCAGAGCAAACATTGTGATTGCGACACCGGGACGCCTCGAAGATATGTTCAGGAGAAAGTCTGATGGTCTGGACTTGGCCAGCTCAGTTAAAAGCCTGGATGTGCTGGTTCTAGATGAGGCCGACAGGCTGCTTGACATGGGATTTGAGGCTAGGTATGGAAAAACTCTTAACATTTATTGTTTTCAATGCCAGAAGAAATTATCCTGAGGCCTATAGCACCTCTTCAGAAAGCTACTCAAATGCATATGAAACATGGAGCCCACAAAATGAATAGAATTTCACTTGCCAAAATAGTCAAAAGGACTTTGCTTTTTAATGCTTTAAAGTTGGACATTTTAACATGTGAGGCTATGGGAATTGACTCAGTTTTGAAAAAAGGTCTAGTGACTGTTAGAGGAACTGCAGTTTTTTGTGCGTCACTGCTGGTGAAGTCTAATGTTAAAGCACAGAGCACGACAATAAGAACTATCCAAATACTTTGTGTGTTTGAATTTTGTAGTGCGTTTTAACTCGTTATGGGTAATAGTCTGTATTTGTGTATCCAGTCTAAACACCATCTTAGGTTACCTGCCTAAGCAGAGACGTACAGGCTTGTTTTCAGCCACTCAGACCCAGGAGCTGGAGAAGCTGGTGAGGGCTGGCCTCCGCAACCCCGTACGGATCACCGTCAAAGAGAAAGGCCTGGCCCCTGCTGCCACCGCCCAGAAAACCCCTTCCAGGCTGTCCAACTACTACACTGTGAGACATTTATTCATTAATGTAGAAAAGTGTAGCAATGACACAAAAAAAATCTCATGCTTTTATTTCAGATTTGTAGAGCAGAGGACAAGTTCAACAACCTGGTGGCTTTCCTGAGGCAGCACAAGCATGAGAAGCTTCTGGTCTTCTTTAGGTAAGTTAAAGCGGTACACAAAAAAACTTGGTAGCTTTCAACTTTGCTCGTGTGTTGTGTGAACCACTGGACTGCAAACTCATTGTCATGACAACAGTTTCTTTTATTGGAAAATGTTTTTCTCCGTGACATGTCCGATTAGGTCTGTTATGACACGATTCCTTGTCATCTCGTCTTCAGTACCTGTGCTTGTGTGGAGTATTACGGTCGAGCTCTAGAGACGTTGGTCAAAAAGGTCACCATCCACTGCATCCACGGCAAGATGAAACATAAACGCAACAGTATCTTTGCTGACTTTCGGAAACTAAAAAGGTAAAATTCAGTTTGTGTGTACAGATACAGAAAATATGGCTGTTTTGGGGGGGGGATTTGTACATCATTTTTTTGCTTGTGTGTCATGCAGTGGGATCTTGGTGTGCACGGACGTGATGGCCAGAGGCATCGATATCCCTGATGTTAACTGGGTGCTGCAGTATGATCCTCCCAGCAGTGCCAGGTGAGTCAGTACTAACTACATAACTGGATCTTTTGGTCACTGTATGCACCTCTTGTTTTTGCATTTTATTTATTTATTTGGTCTGACTCAGTGCCTTTGTACATCGATGTGGGCGAACAGCAAGAATCGGTAATTATGGCAATGCTCTCGTCTTCCTGCTTCCAATGGAGGAAACCTATGTTAACTTCCTGTCCATCAATCAGAAGGTGAGTTCAGCAGAAACTGAAAGTGATCAGTAACTTTTCACACCACCTCTCTGCTCTGGTTGCTCCTAACCGAGAGTCTGTGCTAGTTCAGCATACTTGAGACCTCTTTACTTGTATGGTTCACTTACTGGGGTGGCTGTAGCTCAGGTGGCAGAGCAAGTCATCCACTAATCAGAAGGTCGGTGGTTCGATCCCAGGCTGCATCCTGGCTGCATGGCAAATATCCTTGGGCAAGATACTAACCCCGTGTTTGCCTACTGGTGGTGGTCAGAGGGCCCGGTGGCGCCAGTGTCCGGCAGCCTCGCCTCTGTCAGTGCGCCCCAGGGCAGCTGTGGCTACAATGTAGCTTGCCATCGCCAGTGTGTGAATGTGTGTGTGAATGGGTGAATGACTGAATGTAGTGTGAAGCGCTTTGGGGTCCTTACGGACTAGAAAAGCACTATACAAATGCAGGCCATTTACCATTTACTCAGAACATCAGCAGTCGGGTTAGGTGATCACATGATCATGAGGACTATGGAAGTAAACAACCTCAGTATCACAGCTCCTTCATTGGATTACTGTTGCATATTTGTAATTTGTTCAGTTGTAAAAAGCAATGTGTTTTTTAAATGAAGGTCTTTAACCAACATTTAAGAAAATGTAAGCCCCCTTTCACCTGCATGCTCAGTAGTGTTAAATGATCTGTAGGCAAGTAATGTCCCACACCTTTAAAAATCCAACCCAAGTACAAGGTTTAAGTTTACTAGGATTATATTTATATGAAAGCTCAGAATTATTTTAAAATTGCTTGCAACCAAAAAGGAGAAAAACAGAAATAAATTTGCTGTTGATAATATTTACCACAGGATTTCTAAAAGTACACATTTTTGCATGTTTTGGTTTCTGTCAGCTTGTCCTTCACAATATATTCAACTGTAGTCACGCTTACTTTTTAAAAAAAAAATTCAAGTAATAATTTCCATCAAATTGCAAAGGAAATTCTTGGAAATATTTTCCATTCACAGCTAAATTCTTCAGAAAATTATAAGGTGCACAATATGGAACCTGCAAAATCTCATCTTGTTCATCTACTCCCCAGTGTCCACTCCAGAGGATGTCCCCAATAAAAGACGTGGTGGATGTTCTGCCAAAAGTGAAGGCCATGGCTCTGGAGGACCGGGCCATGTTCGAAAGAGGGATGAAAGCATTTGTCTCATACGTCCAGGCCTACGCCAAACATGAATGTAGCCTCATCTTCAGGACCAAAGGTTAAAAAAAACAAAACAGCAAGCACATGTGTAGAGCATCCTAAATATTATTCAAATACAAATTTGTTGTATCCACAAACAGACAAATGTAATGTGTCACATTTTCGATGTCTAGATCTGGATTTTGGCTGCTTGGCACATGGCTTTGCACTTCTTCGCCTGCCCAGGATGCCTGAACTGAGGGACAAAAAGTTTCCTGATTTCATTGAGACGACAGTGGACACAGACACCATCCGTTACAAAGACAAGAACAGGGAGAAGCAGAGACAGAAAGCACTGGCTGAGCTCAAAGATAAGACTCCCTTTCCTAAAAAGAACTTTATAAAGAATAAGGCCTGGTCTAAACAGAAGGGCAAGAAGGAACGCAGGCAAAAGATGGCAGCCAAGAGAAAGCACAACGAGGTATTTCCGTTCATTCATCATTAATGTTTAATTAAAGACATCTGATGACTACAGTTTTAACTTTTGTGTTTTTGCAGGATTCTGATGTGGATGATGAAGACCTGAAAGAGCTTTTAGATGACACTCGTCTCCTCAAGAAACTAAAGAAAGGCCAAATCAGTGAGGAGGACTTTGAGCAACAGATAACAAGTGGAGCAAAGTCGAAACACAAAACAGAAGAACCGTAACAGTTTGGAAGAAGACAATGGACAATATAACAGCTATTCAGATGTATCCACCGGAGTTGAATTAAATCTCTGACACACATTTAGTTTTTGTTGGTAGTTTTTATTGGAGAATTGTGAAGCAGTTATAAATAAAGTTTGATGAGTTCATCGCTGACTGCAGATGGGGTAAGGACTCCCAGGTCAGTGAAGAGGAGGGTGATGAGGGAGGGAGGTGTGTAATCAATAATTGGATGTTCTTCTGACAGGTTCTTTGCAGTCTTCAAGGTGTCTGCTTTGTACTGTTGAGCCCCAAAATAGATATGTAAGGAAAGCTTCTGAATATAAAATAAGGGGGAGAGAAAGAAAATCTGTACAGTTTTACCTTAAATTTATCTGGCACGTCCTGTTGGTTGAGCGGGTACAGACGTACGAATTTGAAACTCTCTGCCACGACGTAGAAGGGCTTGTTGTGTGCCTTGGAGCACAAAGCCATCTGATAAGTGCCGATCTGCAAGACAAAACACAAAAGTCTATTATTGTATCACAAGCTGTGTCACATTTATCACTTTTAGGGTGAACAGAGTGCAACCCGTGTCACAATTTTAAAATGTCCCATAAAGACAACACATGCGAGCAAACATTAAGTTACGGTTTTAAACAGACTGTATATCGCGGTCTCAAACTCATATATTGAGGTGAATAATTATAAGTCAATTTGGCACTTGAAGTTACTTTTTTGTTAGAGAGGATTTGTGTGTTGTTGAGTGCAATGTTAAGTTCTTTAAAAAGCAAAAAAATGATTTAATACAAAGGCAATATGAGCAGAAAGCACAAACAGGGCTGGCTGTGTTAGAGTTATTTGTTAAGAAAACTATTTTCACTAGCAGTCAAAAACTAATGTGTACACTTATGTCTGCATTTTTTTTGTTTAATACGAACAAAATTATAGCAGAACGGCTACCACGTGTGGTCAGAAAGAAAGTACCAATTTGTTTTTTGGTAGTTCACTGAAAGGCTTCAGTTAAGAGTGAGAAAAACATTTTTTTTTTGCCTTGTTATTCAATATTTGAAATTTAAAAACACAAACAAACAAAACACTACATTTTCAGAAATATCTGTGGGTGTTTTGTTGCTTGTTTGGGGTTTTTTTTGTACTACTCAAACACTAAAGTGGCCCTCCAATGAGATGACAGTGCCAGCAGTGGCCCACTGCTCATTTCAGTTTGATACCCCTGCTCTATATTAAAGATGTAGCTGCCATGATATCACTGAGGCATCATTGGTTAGCGAAGCCCTGTTATGAAGCTGCAAACTAAACATTTCCATTGTCTCCATGTTGGTGTCTTAAAACAAGATATGAAAAGTGAGCAGAGCCACACAGTAAAGCATACCCTGCTTTATCGGGACATTGATGGAGACAATAATTTATAAAATGATCAGAATACAACACAGAGAACCCTGTGCTGTAACCTGACATGCACCACGTTACAAATGTAACTACAGATCACCTTCAACACACTTGGTTTATCATAAAGCGTCATTTATGGCTTGCCTAGACTACAAAATGTTGTGACGTATGGTTTGGAGTTGACGGCACTAATACAAAAACAAGTAAAGAAAAACAGGAGGCCAAGAGAGGCCCAAAGAAGAAGCAATAACCAGCATTTTAACACTGATTTGAATTTGATTCAATTGAAGAGCATCTGAGTTTTTACTGGAACACACCTTATTGATGATCCCACCACTCTCCACAACTCCCTCAGCACCAACGATGACTAGATCCACTTTTTCCAAGACGTATCTGTAAAGAATGACAGAAAATACAAAACTAATGCAAATGACATTGACAAGAGACATGACATTAAAATCAGACGTTATTAACATCTGTATCCACCCCACAGCTGCGTCCAGCACCACCGTTACTGGAACATTGAGTTTCCTCAGGGCTTCTGCCATGTGTTGCCTGAATAATTAAAAAAAAAAAGGACATTATTGAGCCTGTGTCCTTTCAGAGTAAGACTACAGTACAGTATATAGACTGCTCCCTCACCCAGCTGCATCAGGCTGTGATTCAGTCACATAGACAGAGAATCGTTTCTTCTCAGCTGCAGCTTTTTCCAGCACCCTGAGGACAACTCTGGAGTAGGAGTGAGTCAGGATTTTCTGAGAGAGACAGGGAGAAAAACAAAAATAAAAAAAAATGCATCACTGAACCTTTTCCCTGTACAGAGCAAGAATTAGGTTGTGTTCCATACTTACAGCGCCATCTTTGATAAAGGTGTGACAGAGCTTGGCAACCTTGGTCCTTGACATGGAGATCTTCTCTAAAAATAGTTCTCCTCTCTCCTCCATCACCTTCTTACAGCGAGACAGGTCCTGAAAAGAATAAATGTTAGCATCTGCCTTGGATTAAGATAACGGGTCTGATCATGCAACCTCTTTAAATCTGGCCAATCTCCATAGCAGTTCCAGCAGGACTGCTATTTCTAAGTTCCTTCTAATGGTCTTTTTTTTTTTTCTAAAATCTTGCATTTGTGCATCTACAATGTGTGCTAGAACTTCTTTGATTTGGATTCCTTTTTGGGAAGGAGAATGACATTTCAAAACTGCCAAGGACGACAAATAAAAGGCTCAATAAAACATGGTGGAAGCAGCATAACGGGAGGGGTCCCTAGTGAGCTTGGCTTCCAGTGTCCCTAGGTCACAAATTTTTATTAGTGATGTGAAAAACAGAGCTGAATCTATACTGAGGTATGCAGAGCTACAATTTCTGCTTACAGCAAAAAACAGCCACATCCAGCAAAGTCCCACAGTGACCCAAAACACACTCTAAAAGTAGCGCTGGAGTTTTTGATGGTCAGGAAATGGAATATCCTGAAGCTGTTGGTTCAATCACGTTATCTTAACCCGATCAAACTGTGTTTCACTCACTGAAGACAAAACAAAATACAGACCCATAAACAAACAGTAACTAAAGACAGATGCAGTAATGGCCTGGCAAATGTCATGAAGGAGGAAACACATTCTTTGGTGATGTCTGTAAGTTCCAGGCTTCAACCAGGCATCGACTGCAAAAAAGTATGAAAAATAGTCACAACTACTTTCATTTGTCAAATTGTGACACCTCCAAACCTAACAGTTTTTTCTTTACTTTGATTATATTTGTTCTCCTGTATGAACCACAATTTTGCTGTAGAATTGCAGTGTCTCTTTTAATAAAGTTCTTTCGAGAACAGTAGCACTTGCACAGCATCCATAAGGTCTGACTCGATAACGTACAACAGATCTGGTAGTGCTCTGATGATTTCACTCAAGTTATTCACGCTTAATCTTGTTCAATGTTTGAATGTCCAACGCCAAACTGTCTTCACTCACCTGGTGCTCCAGAGATGTGAGGCTTATGAAGCGCAAGAAGAGCTCCCCTCCCGAGGAGACAGCCACAGAGGAGTCCACTCCTGTAAGGCAGTCTGTGGCTGACGTCAGGCTCTCCCTCAGGCCCAGGATTGTTTCACCTGAAGGGGGAGAGACAGCTTTGTCATCCTAGTAGTTCCTTACAGTGCTCTTTGATTGATTGATTGATTGGTAATTTATTTCAACATGTGAACAATATACAAGTACATTTAGAAAAGAAATAAGAGAGAAAAAAAATACTATACAAATTACATACAAAAATCTGTGAAATCTTTATTTCATTTATGGTAGAAAAATAATAATTCTTATTAAAACTGTACTTGACATGTGGGCTTCAGTAACTTTTTAAAGCACTCTAGATGCTGTTTTCAGATCTTGGCCCACATGATTATCGCAGAGAAACGACAAAAAACACTATTTACAAATTGAGAAAACACAAAAAGGCTAAATTTCACGTCTTCTTCTCCACATCCAAGCGAGAATAAGAAAAGCCGAGAGGTGTCTATATTAACACCTAGGGCTTAACACTAACCTTTATCTCTCTTTAGGAATTCAAGCAAAGTGCGGATAGCAGCAACAGCAGAGGCCATGTCCGGGTCTTTCTTCATCTGATCCCTGAAATACTCCACCAACTCTGTCCCAGAGATAGAGGCACAGAGATATCCAGTTAATATTTCTAACACAAAAAGCAGAACATTATTTTTAAAATAGAGTAATTTACCTTCGTTGTTCATCCTGAAAGCAACAACAGCGCCTAAAAGATAACCACAGAAGATTTCTACAGGTTTCAGTCAGTGCGCTCTTTCTAACACATGCCAGAGCGGCTGACTCCGCTCACTGTCTCTTTCTTTCAAACGAAAATATTCACAGCGCTTGAAATATTGTTTTAAGTCAGCCCCACTCTGAATGGCAGCAAAACCCCGCTGAACTCTGTCTAAAAGTTGCTCCTGTCACTATTTCCAACTTACACACCATTAGCTCATCCTGCAGAAGGCAGGTTGACGTGTCGCAGAGTAATGACGTAGACAAAAACGTCTCCCAGACGCCGTGCCGTTCACGTGAAGTTGGAAATGTGACTTTAATTCGTTCATGTGTTTTTTTTTTTTTTCTGTTTTCGTTTGTTTGTTTTTATAAACCACAAAATAACAGCAAAGATTGTAAAATAGTAACATAGTAATGCAGAATCTCCACAAAGTGAGTGAAATGACCATAAAGCAACAACAGAGAGATAGAATTGTCTATTAAAACCTCAAAGATATTCACTTACCTATAACGAGAGACAACCGGACCATACGAGAGTCAGAGACAAAACAACTGGTGAGGAACCATTTGAACTTTTTATTGGTGTCAGGTCCATCCATGTTAATGAACAGTACAGCACAGACATTTAATAAGTTGCTTATTCCATTCTGTAATGTAACTTAAAGGACATATAAGTGTTTCTTAGTGTGCTCTGGGCACAGTGGGTATAAAGAGGTACAAGAGCATAAAACAACGTTTATTATGAAATTATTATGAAATATGTCTTCATACCAGCAGTTATGATATAATGACATTTATAATAATGATGTACCTTAATTGAACTACACAGCAATATTACGGGCCATTTATGAAATTAAGTATACTGCTTACACAGGATGAAGTGTCAACACATACTTTATTGTTCCATAATCCAGCTTCCAGTTAATCTCGATACCTTTCACAGCCACAAATATAGCTAAACTGGTCCCAAACCTTTAACCTGTACCACAGTATATGAACTAAAAATGTAAACACCAACGCACATAGCAAGAAAATACATATTTTAAAATGTTAATGAATTAAATTAAACTTGCTAATTAATGTCAATAATGATTTTTAGTGGGCTAACTTGATTCCAATAGCTTGTAAGCACATGAAGGAAAAGCCAAAGATTAAATGCTAAAAGTTAAAGAAGGAAGAATGTTATACAGAGTTCTTGGAGGAGCTGAAGTATGTGAAGGAAGAGACTATTAAAGAAAAAGTGGAATAGTCAGGGAAATGAAGAACACAGACAGGAGTACTGGGAGGCTAGGTGTATGGCAAAAAGAGATGTGTCAAAGGCAAAGGCTAAAAGCTCATTGTGAGGCTGGACACTAACAGCCTCACAATGAGCTAAGGATAAGGGAACTTGTGAGGATAAGGGAACTTGTGAGGATAAGGGAACTTGTGAGGATAAGGGAACTTGTGAGAGAGACTGAGCTGGAAAGGATGTGCAGCAGTGATTTGTCACATAGTAGGAAAGATGTGTTAACAAGTGATGAGAGTATGGTGAGAAGATAAAAAGGAGTACTTTGAGGAGCTGATGAATGAAAAAATAATAATAGAGAGGGCGATGGATGGGAAAATGATATCAGGAAGTCCAGAGGATTAGTAAGGAGGAAATGAGGACAGTGAGGACAGTGAAAAGGGAGTTTGTCCAGATTTAATTCCAGAAACAAACAATGCACATTTACTGACAGTGGGTATAACAGACAGTTTGCTGGGAATAATACAAAAAATTTTATACAAAATCTGAACAAGTTTAAAGTGTTTTAATTCCAGAAAATCTCAGGTTTTAAACATCTATCACAATGGGCAGTGCACAAGAGAGGTGACGAAAAGAGTGGCGACACAGTTGAAGATTCACCCCTGTTTGGTGTGATTAAGAGGGGCAGGATTAGAAATGAGAACATCAGAGGGACAGCTCAGGAGTTTGGAGACAAAGTTCAAGAGGAAAGCCTGGGGTGGTTTGGAAGTGTGTAAATAGGGCATAATGTATATATTAGACAAAGAACGTTAAATATGGAGCTGCCAGGCAGGAGTAATAGAGAAAGATCGCACAGAGTCGCACAGAAAGAAGACATGCTGAGGCCTGGTGTGACTGGAGAGGATGCCAGGGATAGGATGTGATAGAGGTAGCCCAATACACTTTAATGACTCCTAAAATGAAAATAGAAGAAGACTTGTTTTTGCTGTTATTATTATTATTATTTATTTATTTTTGATCATTATAAAACTTAAAACTGAAAAAAAAAGTTTGATAGTAAGTCTTTGTCCATTTCTTCAGGCCAAGCCCATTCTGCAGTTTTGAATTACACCTGCAGAGGGCCACATGGTTCTTTTCTAACAACCACTAACTTTATCATTAATTATGGTTTTTCTCCGTTTGCTTTGGCACAAACTTCACACCAGAAACATCATTCTCACTTCTTAGTGCAGTTCTAAAATCAGTAACACATTTCCCCTACCACACTAGCCTGTCTGAGTATTTTTATACACACTGCTATTATTTCTACACATACTAAACTACATACACTTCTAGAGATATTTGTTATGGTGTTGATGCACTTCTCACAATGACATTTTACAACTTATGAAAACAGTTTATGTTTCTTAGTCAGAACCTTAGGTCTGTCACTTTCCTGAATACTGTCCAGCACTGCATTAGTGTTTACAATCAAGTTATTTCAAATTGTTTTCAAATATGTAAAAATGAGCAAATACAGTCACACACTCTTGGTGTTAGCAGTGAAATTGTCCTTCGGGTGAAAGCACGTTCTAAGAAGAAGTTTAGTTGAAACACACAGAAATACATACAGTCCTTTGTCCTTTTGGCACGGGTAATTACATGCATATACTATACATATAGATCCAACGGCCACTTTATTAGTTGCATCTTACTAATCTCAGCTTGGACTGCCTTTTGTCTTCAGAACAGGCTTTAATTCTGTGTGTTATAGACTCAACAAAGTGCTGGAAACATTCATCAGCAATTTGAGTTTCCTGTTCTTAGCTGACAGGAGTTGCACCTGGTGTGGTCTTCTGCTGTCGTCAAGTCAAGTCAAGTCAGCTTTATTGTCACTTCAACCATATACAGTTAGTACACAGTGAAGTGAAACAACGTTCCTCCAGGACCAAGCTGCTACATGCAACATAAATTTACAACATAAATTAACAGAAAACACTAAACTAGCTAACTAAGAGGCCTAGTTAGCTGGCTAGCGGAGACAAGACAGACTGACCTAACATAAATTACAACATAAATTAACAAAAACTAACTATCTAAGGAAGACTTTTTCTTTTTGGTTAACAGACAGCAGACAACAAAGTGCACGTGCAAATGTGCAAACAAGAGCAGCAAGTGACAGTGTGACAAAAAAACACAACGTAACATAATAATAAGGTTTTGTGATGATGAGTTGAGGTAGTGGAGGAACAGTAAACATTCCTTAGTGTAGCAGCAAAAATTAGGAAGTAAAGAAGTTAGTGCAAAAAGTCCAGTAATAATATTGTGCAAAAGAGCATTTACAGGTTGGTGTGTACGATAGATTGGTGGTGTAGGTCAGTGTGTTTGCGCTTGTGTTGATTAGTCAGTCCAGTCTCAATGTTTTGAGGTAGTTGAGTTAAGCTGAGTGATAATGTGTGTGTGTGTGTGTGTGTGTGTGTGTGTGTGTGTGTGTGTGTGTGTGTGTGTGTGTGTGTGTGTGTGTGTGTGTGTGCGTGCGTGCGTGCGCGTTTATCAGTCCAGTCCCTTTTTGCTGAGGAGACGGATGGCTTGTGGAAAAAAGCTGTTGCACAGTCTGGATGTGTGTGCCCGAATGCTTCGGTACCTTTTTCCAGATGGCAGGAGTGTGAAGAGTGTGTGAGAGGGGTTGTTGATGTCATGATTAAGTGACATCAAAGACATGCAAAACAAATCCAAATAGACTCCACAGAGACACAATATAACTATAAAGAGATTTAAAATCTGTGACAGAAAGAGATGAAACCAAGGACAGAACAGAAGACACAAAATGACAACATGAGGCAAGCAGAAAAGAACACAAAGCTCCTGAGACATGCTCAAAATGACTGACGGATACAAAACAAGGCCAAAAGACACATAATGACTCCAAAGAAATGTCAGATGTTTGAAGGAGATGCACAGTGACAAATAGAGACATGGGACAGAACCTGCCAGAATGAAAGTGGTGTAATTTTGCTGTTGTTTTTCAGTCTTGTGTTAAGACGTGGGGGACATTTATACTCTTACTCGAGGCCAGTCTATGCAAAGTACTAAAAAACAATAATGAATCAAACAGAGTAAAAATATGAAATCTTCTTCGTCCTTTCCTCGCACACTCTCTAGTTTTAGCGTCAAGTTTTCTGGCTGGAGTGAAGTAGAGAACATCAGGCAGCTTGCAGCCTCTTTGTTCTCCTCCTGGCTCAGCAGGGAGACGGCTCTTCTGAGTGCAGCTGCAGCCTTCCGCCCCCCCCTCCTCTCGCTGCTCTATCAACCCGCGCAGGCGCAATTGGCTCCTCTGTGCGCTCTACTGTTTGCATTGTGTCTGAGCTGCCGGCGAGCTTTAAAAATATTATACCCACCGCGGCAATGTCGGGCAGGTCGGTCCGAGCTGAAACCCGGAGCAGGGCGAAAGATGACATCAAGAGGGTTATGGCCGCTATTGAGAAAGTACGAAAATGGTAAGAGGAAAAGTAGAAAAAAAAGCAGGGTTCGTTATCTATCACGAGAAAGGCTTGCTTGTTGGGGGAGGAGAGGGAAGGAGCGAGACAGAGCGAGGGATGAAATTGAAAGAAAAGGACATTTTCTGAAGTGGATTTCACGGCAGATGTACTTGCAGCTCAGGTGCACCGGGGCGCACTAGTGCGGTGCACCACCCCGTCCATCGGCGGGCTAGCACGTTTAGACTACATGTAGCCGGCGTATTTTTCCACTGATTTTAACGGCAAGGGTTGAACCCAGAAGCCATATTTCGATGCAGTCACATGAAGCCATTGCTGCCCGCTGTTGAGCTCGTAGCACAGGCGGCGGTTTTTAGGATCGAAACGTCTAATAAGTCCGGACTTGGAAACAATTTGACGACGGCGCTCTTGAGTCGGAGCAGTTTAGTCCGTCTGGAGTTTTAAATTAAGCGCTTTGAGTCGCCCTTTAGGTCTGATAGAGACTGAGGCACGGTGGGGGTTGGGAGAGGGAAGTAGGCTACTGTAGTGCATGGCTGAACACGTAGTGACTCAGTCTTAACGTTTAACACAAGAAAAAAGCCTTTTATACACATTTGAAGGCTCCGATACGCCGATTTTTGTTATGATAGTATACACAATTTAGGTGTGAAAGCTTACTTAATGGCCAAATTTATTTATTTATTTTAAAAATAATTTATATACATACATTATATGTAATTCCCAGGTCGGCGTAGAGTTTTCGTGGTTTAATAATGTCCCTGATGTAACTAATATTGTGAAATTAAACTTAAATATGACTTAGGGCAGGGAAACTCATTTTAGTTAATACAGACCGGTTTGAGATATATATATATATATATATATATATATATATATATATATATATATACACACACACACACACACACACACACACACACACACACATATATATATATATATATATATATATATATATATATATATATATATATATATACACACACACACACACACACATATATGTTCATTTGTGAAAAAATCCAAATTGTGTCCCTCGCGTGTTTGTAGCGCTTCACTTTGGCATAATCACTTTGGTATAATTTTACAACTTTTAAATTGACCAGAATTTAAGTTTCAGTACCTAAAATCACAACAAGATGTTAAAAATCGGAAGGTCAAACTGAAGAATCAGAATTGAAGTATTTTTAAGTAATCGGCATTGAGTTATTTTTGAAAGAGTCAATAAAAACATCTTACTGGTTGTTAGTTTAGAGGAAAAGAAGAGCCAGTAAGATGTTTACCCCTCTCACTTTATAATTACCCAAGATTATTGGGTTACTGGTCGGATTACAGAGAATACTGACCTCTCCTTCGATTGATTAATCAGTAATGGATCCATAGAAAATGATTCAACAGACCACATTTCTCCCATATTAGCTTATTGCTAATATGAGTTCCCTGTTAAATTCATAATTGAACTGAAAATCGTTCTCCCCACACAGAAGATATTCAGGCTCGGTCATTTCTGAAAGACCTCCCTGAACCTTATTATCCTACCACAGCACTTCACTCTCAGGCTGCTGGTTTATTTGTGGTTCCTAGAATTTTAGACAGTAGAATTCAGAGGCTTCAGTTTCCATAAGTTCTCTCTCCTTTTAAGATTTTAAAGTTCAAAACCTTTCTTTTTTCTTTAAAATTTCTATTTAGGACTGGATCAGGTGACCCTGAACCATCCCTTAGTTATGCTGCAGTTGGCTTAGGCTGCTGGGGGCTTCCCGTGATGCACTGAGTGTTTCTTCAACATTCGTCTCTTTTTACTTTCTGTGTGTTTATACAGCCCGACTGTATTCAGTCATTAGGGAATATTCAACTCTGGTTCTTTCTCCCATAGTATGTCTTTTGTCATCTCTCTCTCTCTATGCTCTTCACTTTCAACCCCAAGCGGTCAAGGCGGACGGCCGTCCCTCCCTGAGCCTGGCACTGCTGGAGGTTTCTTCCTATTAAGAGAGTTTTTCCTTCTACTGTAACCAAGTGTTTGTTCATAAGCGATTGTCTGATTGTTGGAGTTTCTAATATTGTAGCATCTTTACTATACAGTACAAAGTGCCTTAGGTGACTGATGTTGTGAATTGGTCTTAAATCTCTTAGAGTTTTTTGAGTTTTTTTCTTTCTTTTCATCCCCCCCCCTCAAAACTACAACTAAAATGTAAAGTTTCTCAGCATTAATTAAAATAATAATGAACTAATTTACTGTTTCATTAATTTTCAAAGCCATTTTTAAAAGGCACCAATAATCCTGGTATCAACTTCACAACTCTTATTTATAGTACTTTTTTGTGCCTATTTTTAGAGCCCAACTTATTGCTTCATCGCTTGTTTTGTCAGATCAACAATCCCAAAGTATTAATTTCAATAGTATGAGGAGGAGAATACTGGCAAAGTATCTGATCTGAGAGGCTGAAAGTTACAGCGAGTAATGTGAGCTGATAAAAGGCAGTAAAAAAACAAGGTTGTGATTATTATTTATTTCTTTTTTACCCCTTTGCATTTTAAAGACCAGAGAAATGAGTAACTGAGAATACGAGTGTTCAGCATACGAGTGACTAAGCAAACCAATCGCAAGCTTTAACCTTTGGTGTTCAAAATGTCAGGTAACATAGGATTTCTTATTTTGTAGCTTCAGGTTACTATCAGAAATGTTTAAGACATTCAAATATTCACTGGAGAATGGTAAATGGCCTGTATTTATATAGCGCTTTTACTAGTCCCTAAGGACCCCAAAGCGCTTTACATATCCAGTCATCCACCCATTCACACACACATTCACACACTGGCGATAGCAAGCTACATTGTAGCCACAGCCGCCCTGGGGCGCACTGACAGAGGCGAGGCTGCTGGACACTGGCGCCACCGGGCCCTCTGACCACCACCAGTAGGCAACGGGTGAAGTGTCTTGCCCAAGGACACAACGACCGAGACTGTCCAAGCCGGGGCTCGAACCGGCAACCTTCCGATTACAAGGCGAACTCCCAACTCTTGAGCCACGATCGCCCAAGGATCATTTTTACTTAATTGAAACAGTGGTACCTTACCAACAACAGTTGGTACACTCTGTACTCTAAGAACATAACTGCTATACTAATCCAATACTTTTTTTTTTTTTTTTTATTGTATTTTACATTCCTATAGCATCATTTATAGAGTGGCTACAGTTATATCTACACTGCTTTCATACTGGCCCAGAGCCCTTGAGTCAGTTTGGTTTTTCTGTGCCTTACAGGGAGAAGAAATGGGTGACTGTTGGAGACACGTCCCTTCGCATCTACAAGTGGGTGCCAGTTACAGAGCCCAAATCAGATGATGTGAGTTCATTATCATCACCACCACCATCATCAAAATCATCAAAAGCTGTATACTGATTTATCCAAGCTCCGGGCTGTGTTTGTTCATCTTCCTGTCACTTTATTGCATGTTGGAACCAGTTTTACTAACTAACATTGCGCGTATTCTCCTGCTTCAGAAGAACAAGAACAAGAAGAAGGGCAAAGACGAGAAATATGGCTCAGAAGTGACGACTCCAGAGAACAGCTCTTCTCCAGGGATGATGGACATGCATGGTGGGTGTTTATGCCATGCTCCAAAAGCCTATCATCTGATATTCTGTCATAAACTGTGGAGTCTCCCCACAGCCACTACAATCCAAAATATAAAATGTATTTATAGTTGTATGATACAGCTTCACTTTACAGAAAATGGCAAAAAAAAGGAGAAAAGTAAGTGAAGCTGTAGGACTTCCAGGCAAGCTTGGGAAAGTGAGATAATGTATTCCAGGCATTTTTGGAAGGAAGTTCTTCCATTGGCTGAAACATTCCAGTAACCATACTTGCGTGAGTAACAACAGGCAAACCTTTATCCAGTCTTTGGTCTGAACACGCCACCTATCATCTCAAGGCAAAAAAACAGAAAACAAAAAGAAAACCAGGCAGGCCCTGTGCTTTTTTTTTAATCAAAGGTTTCTAAACTGGAGGAAATGGTGGATTTGTTAGTGACTACTTTTGAGTAACACATTAAGTTGATTTGTTTTTGCAGTGAGCATTCCCTGCAAAACCTACAGTGTGTGTGTTCATGCTAATGAAGAAGCATGTCACCCAGTGTGTCTGTGTGGCTCATTGATGTGTTTTTAATAGTTTTATGGGTTTTTTTTTTCCAAAGACAGCAGTGGTGCTATGACACAATAATTAGCTAGATTTTATCACAGAGATTACACCCTGATAATGATAAGCGGAAGAGAATGGATGGATTTTTTTTCTTGCCTTTTTAAAGTTCCCTGTTTTTCCTTTGCATATTGTTTTTTCTTCTGTTGCATTATCATGGCGTGAAAATTGACAGCGTAGACCCTTTAATACTCTTTGGAGTCATTCATTTAATTTTTTTTGATTATGAATCAAGTATTTATAAAAAAAAATATGAGCATGACACTTAATGCTGCAAACCAAAATCTGTTTGCCTTTAAAGTGACTGTGCAATACTTTCAATTTGTGTCTTTGCTAGATGACAACAGCAACCAGAGCTCCATCGCTGACTCGTCCCCAGTGAAACAGGAAAACAGTTGTAGCACCAGCCCTGCCCCAGAGCCCACCTCCACATCACACCGTGACAATGGTGAAGCCAAGACTGACCAGAGCCCAGACAGCAAGAGGGGTTAGGCACTTGCAAACACACTTCCAAATAAACAGACAGACACACATACTTTAAATGACAGTCTTATCCAAAGCTCCTCTAGCAGGTGGTGGAGTTGCATTGTCAGATGGGTGAGGAGCCCCTTCCTGTTTTTGTTTTTATCCTCAGAACAAATAGCATCACACTGTGAGAAGATTAAAATGACTGCTTCTACATAGTCAAACACTCATACGGGGACCACAGACACAGTGCAGCTGCCGTGCTGTTCCCCCCGGGACTTTAACCGTCAACCATCTTTTACCGCCACCCTCAATTCATCTTAATGCCAAAACCCCCTCTCATACATTCACATTCTAACTTACATATTATATTTTTGCATATCTCAATGTACTCCTCACAGCAGCAGTCTTGTGGGGGATTGAACCTGGAAATATTGCACCACGAATTTGAACTGAGTGCACAATAAGCAAAGATTAAACATGTTATACTTTTCAAAGAATAGTGTAATACATTCACCATTCAATTATGGACCACAGAAGTAAAAACATTACAAGAAATAAATCCTAGAATGAGGTAAACAGGCCAATGAGTGTGTCAGTGTGCGTCTATAGTCTTGCAACCATAACATTAATCAAACCAATTGTTTCTGAATTGATCATAAATAAGCTTCAAGAAAAAATGCCAAACACACTGAAAAGAATTGGTGTAACTCCAAAAGTGAAAACTGTAGATAAATTTGAGGGTGTTTTTGGCAGTTCATCTCTGTGACCACACTGTCATTAAAGTATAAAGTATAAGACAATTCAACAGGTATGTGTGCTCTTGTGCTGATCTATCATTGTCTTAACAATCTCCAGGTAAGAGCATCCCTTCATCAGAGACCTCAGAGAGAGCACAAAGTGCCAAGAGAGACAGCCTGTCCTCAGGGGAGAAGGACTCTTCAGACAGCAAAGCCACTCAGGTATGAACACATCTGTCTATAAAATTTGAATCGGTGTCATATGATCTGCTGTTGTAACCCCTAGAGGGAGCAGCTGAAAGAAGAAGAAAGTACATCCACTTTACTTCGCTTCTCAGACCCAGAAGATATCCTTTATATACAGTCTATCATATTACTATTTATTAGTCCAGAAAAATCCTCAATATTTTCTTTTCTTCTTGCCTGTAGGACCTAGAGGATGAAGCCCCGCCCAGCAAGAAAAGCAAACTGGAGTCCTCATCTCAGGACTTTGAGGAGAGTTAAATGTTTGGGGCTGAGTCATTACTCTTCTTCAGCCTCCTGTCTCTTTCCCTTTGTCCTTCCTCCATTAACTCTAGATAATTTAGGGCTAATGGACATACTGGCTCTCCTCTCACTCCTGTTTTTCTTCCCTCACCTTCTCCTCTCTACCTAAACTAAAAGGGATAATGGACGTCTCCCACCCTTCCTCTCTCACTTTCACCCTAATGGCTGCTTCCCCTCCAGTTTGTCATCTTTGCTCCTGACACTCCCCTGTCACAGAGGGAGAATGGATATTACCTCTGTTCACTGGTCCCCCTCCGTGCTTCCTTCCAGTCCTCCACACTTTTCACTAATGCCAAGAGACACGCCGAACCTGGGCTGCAACCCCCTCTGTGAACAGGGGCAGCGCTGTCAGCCAAGCCACCACCAGGCCAGATGACAAACACTGACCTGCTTCTGTGACTAAAAGAGTTAACACTGGGATTAGGATGAGGTCAATCGCAGACACTGCTCTGAGACCATTTTTTAAACGTTTCACTGCTAAGGGTTTAGCTCAGGATAACTGAAGAGGCTAGCCTGGTCTCAGATCAGCGGCTGCGGGGGGAACCTCCACCCTAGGACCACGTCACTTCAATCCTCCCGATGCGCCTCCTGTTAGACTAATGTTCTATATTTGTTTAGGAAGTGTTTAGGGTTTTTTTCTCAGGAGGGTCAATGCACTGTTATGGTATGTCACAATCGATCACAGATAGATTTGCTGCTGTAGTGGATGTCTTTTTTCTCTATCCATGAAAAGTTCACCATTGACATATGTTTTTGTTTTTTTTGCTTTCAAAGAGAGTTTGTTTATGGTTCGTAGAGGAAGAATATGACAACGGTACTGGTTGAGATACACTCTTGGTTAAGTAGTAAAAACAGGCATAGCTAGCGTAGGTCCTGGAGGTGTGCCTTGAGTTGCTATGATTAAATACACGTTTTAGGTCAAGCAGGTTTTGAATTACAATTTTGGTGCCATGTTTTGTTTTGTTTTTTGCCTTACAATTATCACTAAATAGTTTTAGCCGATATTTATTTTTTACCTACAACTGTTTTTCATTTAAAAAGAATAGATGAACATTTTGGGAAATATTTGCTTTCTTGCAGAGAGTCAAACAAAAAATATGGCATTGTCACAGCCAGGTATTAGTTAGCTTAGCTTGGTATAAAAGCTGGAAAAGGGAAATGGCTGGCCTGGGTTGGTCTAAAATCAGTCAAATAAGAACTAGGAACACCTGTAATGTTGCAGCAACACACAAATCCACCAGGTTAAATTTCCTTGATGGGTGTCGCCCAAAGTAGGACGGGACAGGAAGTGGCAGAGGGAGAAGCTAGCCTAGCAGAAATAGTATTTGATTTTGGTTATTTTACTTTTGTGAATTTTTCTCTAGGGGGTCACAGCTTCTGTCAAAGACAGTCTGGCGCATAACTCCCTGTGAATGACACGACTTAAGTTTTAGATTTGGTTTTTTTTTGTTGTTGTTTTTGTCCAAAAGCTTTGGAGATGTTAGTAGGTGAAACTAGCTTACATGTTAACATGCTATTTATTATTTATTTACAATTATTATTTTTACTTTTATACTAGAATGAGACGAAGAAAGAGACGAAGTCCCTCATTACTTCTTGGCACATAAGAAAGTGTCTAACTGTCTCCTGCCATGTAATCGCGTTATATCGCATTATCATAAAACTCTCTGCAAGGAAGCAAATTGGCGTGTTATTCCTTTACACAGTTGGAGACTGGAATTTGAACACTACCCAGAAGTTAATTTAGTTTTGTCTTGTGAAAATGTTGCAATTTGTAAACTTCAGTCAGAACACCAGTTGTTGGTCTTTGTCTACTTCAGGTGTTTGTTTGTTTTTCTTTTAGCACCTTTAAGTAGAAATTGACCAATTTCCTGGACCGGTTTTCCCACCTGCTCCACCATTTAATCACTTCTCCTCTGTGTAAGTCTTCTGTGTATCACTACTTCTCTATGACCTACTAAAGTCTTTTAGCTCAAACATTGGTTCTAATCCTCCTTCAAGGTGCTGTCTGTTGGCTGAATCCATACACATGTGGCATCAAGCTCTTGGTTTTGTGCAAAGTTGTGCAATTTACTTGAACTTTGTTGTGTGGATTCAGGCCTGTGACCTCTAATGTACAACCTCACACATCTAAGATTTACTTTCATTAATTGAGATTTCCTTGTCAATTTGGATTGAAATGAATTGACTCACCACAAATCAATGATTTCATAACATAACAGGGGCTTTATGATGCAGAATTACTTGATCAGATTTCAGCAAATCAGCATTCACATGGATGGAGAGAAAAGAAATTTTAAAAAAAATGTCTTGGTATAGAGGACGGATTAGCATATACCTCATTCCCAGTCCAGCAGCGCTGGAACTTAAAATGCTATTGTATTGACATTAACAGTTATAAACAGCATTATGTACACTCAGTTTAAGAAAAAAAATCTCACTTATGTTGTAGCTTTCATCTGATCGAGCCAATTGCTTATAGTTTGCTCATAACTGTAAAAAAAGAAAAATGGAAAAAAAGAGCTGTGAGATATAAGATCTTGTATGTTTTGGGGTTTTTTTTTTTCTTGGGACCATATTGTTTTTCTTTAGATCTTGTACAGATTTATGGTTTGGTTTGACTTATTTATTCCATCAGTAGTGCTTGGTTTTTATCATGTCCAATGGTTTTGTTTTCTTAATAAAAGTCACAAAATTTTCTGGGTGTTGATGTTCAGTGTTTGTTGAGAAGAAAAAGGGCACGAATCATGAGGACATCTGAAATAGCAGCCTTATCAAAGTATGCTTTTTGCTTTTGAGTGGCTTGTTTCAGCTTGCTTTTGCCAGTATGTGAAAGCTACATATTCAGACACACTTTTTTTTCATACCTTTGTTACAGTGGAACAAAGACATGAAAATATTAATAGTAGGACTGACTGCCCAAGGCCCCAATACCAGGAGGGGCCCTTGGAAGCCTCAAATGAACAGTTTTCCATTCACAATTTTTACTTCTACTTAATGTAATCATTAAGTTACCTGAATAATTAAAAAAAAATAGTGGAGGCTTAGATGCCACTTTGACAAATGCTTTAGTCCATTCAGTTCTTACAGAACAGTGCTCAACTCTTACAGTACAGCTAATTAATTTTATTAAGTTGACTGCTAATGAAGACTGAGTCATATCTATAATCAAGAAAGCAAAACTGGGTTATCAAACAAGAAAGAGAAAAACCAAACTTCAGCCGTTAGCAAAACATTTATGCAACCACAATTACCACCATCTGGTGGTCTTCAGATAGAATGTAGGTTTAATGCACGTACACACTGCCTGAATTTCTTTTAGCCAAAAGTTACATGCACGTTTTAGAGTGGTTTTAGCGGTTTTACTTTACATGATTGCCACGTCTTTTTCATGTGTGAATTACACTGCCAAGTTCCAAATTTCTCCTTTTTTCATGCACTCCCACAATATCTGAGGTACTGAAGCCCTGGTTGATTTATATTTCTATTAATGTAACCAAAACAACAGGAAAATAAGTATATCAATTTCACAATGGAGATGTTTTTATGTATATACTTTCCTTATTTTTCTTGTCAGACAACTATTGAAATGTGAAAAAAGTGCATCTGGGACGAGCAGTGGCTGACCGGTAAAGAGGAAAGAAAGGACGAGAGCAGCTTTTCTTTTCTTAGCATTTGTATTGTTCTGTTCAGGAGTATACAGCACATAGAAAACAGTGACATTTTCCACCACATTAACATCTGTAAAATGGTTTGAAACCATTTATAGATGGTGCCTGAAATTGTTACATATAAAACATTACACCAATAATTAGACGCATCACTTATAACAATGTTTTAAAGTCTATACAAATAATTTTCCCCTTGAGTGAAAACCTCCTTATAGAATGTCAGCCTTGTCAACAGGGCAAAAAAAATAAGATGTACACATAAAAGCTATCTTTTTGTTCCATGGCACTTTGTACACATTTAGCAGAAGGAAACTTCTGATTAGTATTTACAAAAACTAGGGTCAGTGGTTAGTCATGTATTATACACTGTTACACTGGAAGATTCAATATGATCCAAAATTGTGCTTTAGTATAAGATATATCAAATAAAAACTGCTATACAGGGTTAATTTAAAGAAATTGTTTGGCAATTAAGGTAATTCACTTAGTCGCTTTCTGACAGCTAATATTCTTGTAGTAGCACCTCTAAAGCTCACAAACAGTTATATGATCATGTTGCTTTAAATAGTACAAAAATGTAAAAAAAAAAAAAGAAAAAGAAAAAGAAAAAAAAAGGCAATTTGTTTTATTTTCAACACATTATTTATAATGCTTCCCAATATTTCTTCAATATGTGCTAAGCTAACCTGGTGTAGCTTTAAGCTGACTGCACTTTAGAAATCCATTGAAATCCATTCAGTACCATATCACTGCTGTTTCTTTGTTTATTGTGCTTATAATTACAAAATCCACCAGATGTTAGGATTACCTTTAATTTCTATATATGTGCTAACGTGTGCTTTAATGATGTATTTTGAGGTTATCATTATTTTGTAAGAAACCAGGTTATACAGGAGTTACACATGCTGTGTGGTAACTATGTTCACAGTAAATGTTTTTAGTGTATAATAAGGTGGCTTTCATAAGGTAACTTTAAATAATGATGTATGTTCATTTGACAAAGTAAAGTCCAGTTGTATTGTGACTTTTAACAGTCACAATACAACTGGAATAGACTTTAGTAGTCAGTGTCATTAAACTCTCAAAGCGAAAAAGCAGAATTACTAAAATGTCAAACTTTTGCTTTAAAGGTACTTGTTGCAAATTCCTTTTTTGAAATCATTCTTCACGAAATAGAGAAAAAGAGAGAACTAAAGTTTAAGCAGGGCTGGACTACACTATGTGTAATACCAATTTCCACAACAAGGTGGTGTAGCAAGTCAGTGTAACGTACAACTCTATTTTGGGCATTTTCAGCCTATTAGTACAGTATAGAGAATAGACAGGAAAGCAGACTCAAATCCCTGGTCCCCTGCTTAAAAGTGCTATTTGTAGGGGTACCCAGTGTAACCTACATTTAACCAAGCAAATAACTACGAGCACATTCTTATTTTCAACACACCTGCTGATCAAACCCTGCACCTTGGCGCTGCAAGTTTTCCTTAAATGCCGGAGAGGAAGATTGCAAAAAGTACCTTTAAAGAGGTCGGCATGAAAGTTAGTGCTCAATGATCGGCACCGTCCTCCTTGAAAAAATAGCTTTTAAATACTTTGAGAAGAAAACGTACATTTATTGAATCTTTAAAGTGGATAGTGCAAAGCTATCAAAGTTAGTAGAGGCTTCTGGAGTTTCATTTGGGCAGTTTCCTGTAACATTAGGCAGATGCATTTCAAAAGCCCACCTATACTACAGTAGTCCTAGCACTGACTATACACCTTCAATCAGTGCTAGCTTATTTTCCCTTAAGGGTGTCACTGGCTAATAAAAGATCATACAATAAATAACAAAATGCAACTTCATTATTAACCTTCAGTAACTTTCTACTGCATCGTTTGAAACATATCAACCTGTGGGAGACTAAACAGGAAAATGTGTTTATTCCTGATGTTGAAAAAGCTGTTGAAACCCAACCATGAGATCTGTTTAGTAGCTTTTGATTAAGTTCCCCATTCGTCACAATATTGCAGGCAACTTTTAAATTGTAAACTTTTAGGCATCTCAGGAAATGGTCCTTAAAAATCTCTTAGAAATAAGAACAATGTGAGATTATAATGAAAAGCTCAGCAGTTACTAAACAGACAGAATTGTGTTATTTAGTTAAGCAATGAAACTTTATACTGAAAAAAGTACGTGTGAAGGTAAACCCATGCTTTGAAAAAAGGGCCTGAAATTATTATTTTTTGGAAAGTACCATTTCCAAGGTCAAGATTGAACTATATCCATATCAGAAAATATTTACATTGTCAGCATTTAGGTTACTACTAGAACTTAGGTTGCTAAATCTGTTTAAACAAATTAAGTCAAAATTATTTTAAATATTAAACTGAACTATTTTAATTGGAAATCTGTGACAAATTTAAGAAAAAATATGAAATATTACAAGAAATAATATTATTTTATGATCACTTTTATCATAATATTTTATGATAAAGTGATCATGTTTTGAGAATAAGGGGTCGTGTGAGAATATGAGAATAAAGTTAAGAAAAAATATCTTACTATTATAATATAATATTAATTTGCTAAAGTAAATGCAACAGTCTAAGAAAACAACGTGCCGTAACATTTTGAAAATACACGCAATATTATGAAAATAAATTATTTAAGAAAAAAGAAATCCCCTCATTAAAAATGTCTGTATAACATTTTAAATAATAAAGCCAAATGATTTATTGAAAAAGTTGTAATATTCTGAGAACAAAATTTTTTTTACAGTGATGCAGTATTTTTAGAATACTAACTATGATAATTACCATTATAAGAATTTAGTAATAATATTCCAAATGTCTATTTTAATATATGCACTTGAAACAAAGTGTTGAGGAAAATTTGTCTGCTTTTCCTTGTCAAAGTAGGAATGATATGCAACTTAACGGCAAAGATTTAATATTGAAAAAAAGAAAAAAATGAATCCAGCTCATACACACTTCAGAAATGGACATTCTTACTTTTTCACAATTCCTTGCATTACCATGTTAGATCATTTTGAAATCTCTGTGTATTCTTCAAGGATTCATGTGTTGTTGTGCTTTGAGCTTTGGGCCATTTAATATTAATCATATTTATTGGATCTAATTATGAAGAGAGCCCCGTTAAAAGTTTGCTTATACTTGCTGATGGCAAAGTAACCTGATGGCAGTATAATCACAGGTGATTTAAGATGGCACTGAACTGTTTCACTGTGTGATGAAGAGCATGTATGCTACACACTATTAATATGCAATAAATAAATAAAGCTGGCGTTCTGCAGTACGCCAGCTGTTAATTCGTTTTTTGTATTTATGCATTTCTTCAGCACCTGCCCCATATAGTGGTGAGGATGTGCATGGATTTTTTTTTTTCTTGTTTCACCTATATGTCCACCAAAACATTACAACTTTTTCAGTTTTATTATTATAATTACTTTTTCCCAAAAATATTTTTCCCTTTTTTATTAAAAGGGCTTTACAAAATATTGCATTAAAACATAAAAAAAAGTTATGGCAGCATCAGTGTGATTGGTTTCTAGCATCACACTGAGCTATGTGAAACAGAGTGGAGAGGTGCTTCATCTTCCCTTCATTCAACTGTGCTTCCCTTTGCTGACCATCAACAAATTCAGCCGAAGTTATTTTAGAGAAACTGAAATGCAAAACAAACATTAAAAATGACAAGTGCAGAGGACGGATTCCTTTTGTTATTAACATCAATATTGCACCAAAGCAGCATACAGTATTTGGACGAGCATTCTTCATGACACAGAATGGAGCTGCAGAGTAAAGGATTCAGACCAGGACAGTGGCTACTTCTGATATGCATAAATACGGTATAAAAATACATTATGGAAAAATTTGCAGCGGCTATATTCAGACATGTTGGGTTGGACTGTGGGGAAAAAAGAACAGGAGAGGAAACGGTGGTAACTGAACTTTTTAAGGCGAGGAAGCAAAAGGAAGGGGAAGGAGAATAAAACACCTGGAGCCTCTAGAAGGTCTGATCATCATTGCAGGACTCTGTGGCATGTCCGAAGGCCTCGCAGATATCACAGTAGGGCCTTTCAACGGCAGGGTTGCCATGGTAGGTGGTGTGAGGTACAGAGTCGGGGCTCTGAGCCTGAGTGGGGCAGTCCTCTGTGTCGTGGAGGTCAAAGCAGTCACAGATGTCACAGAAGAGACGCGGGGTTGCCTTCTTCTCTCTCTTAGATATGCCTTCATCAAACCTACGTTATAGAGAAAAGCGAAAACACACAAGCTGTGGCCATGGGTTTTTATCTGAATATGTTGTATGTAAATCATTGTATACTATACTAGTGTTTTCCTAGTCTTTTTCCTTGAAAGTGTTAGACAACAATGTGATGAGTCAAGTGCGCTGGTGGTCCAGGAGCGGTTTTAATTGTTATGACCAGGGGTGCACGTAAGTGGTCCGCAGGTGCACATTCGCTGTCAAAATAAAAGACGCGCACCAGATAAGAAGTTGCAACACGCGTTTGCGTACATAAGATTTTCTGGAGGAGGACAGGCATTTGTTTAGAACTCTTAAAGATGTCAAAGAAGCAAGCTCCTTTAAGCAATTACTCTGGTGTTCCTCCACCTCCAAAGAAATGTCACTCTAGCGGACAAAAACAGTGCCTTTTATATGTGCGCAAACGCGCGTTGCAACTTCTGTCAATTGTCTGTCTGAACTAAAAGCTTTGCTCAATTATAATAAGCGAGAACAGCAGAAAACTGCCTACACAAGCAAGAGAGATTGATTGGCACTTTTGATTGAAAAACTAGTTAATTAGTCTAGCTGATCAATTCTAGATGATTTGTTTGTGCTCATTAGTTACATTTTTTTAACAGTATATTTCTTACCCATCAGTCCCGTCGTTACCATTGAACTCAGACAAAGCAAGCTTCTTCAATTTGATCTTCAGCTCCTCGTTCTTCCGCTGCAGGTCCACAATCACACTATTCAGGAAGTTGATCTGATGGAGAAAATCACACATATCTCCTCTTAAAGGACGCTGGGGTCATGTGTGCAAACGTGTGCAAACATTAACTGGAAACCGAGAATGAGATCAGTTCTGTTAGCAGCAAGTCTTACCTGTCCCTCTGCAAACTCCTTCTCTTCCCTCAGCTGCTCCAGAGCTGCATCACCTGCAAAAGTATGTCAAAGTCAAGAAAAAGAGTACACAAACTATTTTTTTGTATCTCTTGTCAGATACAAGACTGAGGTATTTTCTCACCAGAGGGTGGGAGTTCCTTGTCTCCTTCCTCCAAGGCTTGTGCTCCCATAAGCCTTTGCTCTAGACTATGAACGCGGCTCTGCAGCTGAGCTTTGTCTCTCTCTAGCGTTTCCACGGCCGACTGCAGGGTCTTGGCCACGGCATTTTCTCCTCGCAGCACCGTGATCTGCCGATAGAGACAGACAAATACCTTACATATTTGGCATTACACAGGACAAATGTAGCGTGTCCAAGATACTATAAGTTGAGCGTGAGTACCTCATTCCTCAGAGTTTCTAATTCCCGGTCTTTGTCTGAGATTAAGGCTCCAGTGGATTTCTGGAAGTTTGTGTCCCCCTCTGATTCCACATTTGAGACAATTTCTCTGCAGAAAAATGTGTACAAGGAGTAAACAGTGAAAGGACTTTTTATTTCCAGTTTCTTGCTATTCTTTATTTGCATGCATTGTTTTCTATCTTATAGATAAGACTGTATCCATTTAACGGTGTGATTACTAATGTTAAATGTTGACAGCCTAGACAAGAGCTTAAGATGATTCACAGTGTCAAACGCACACTTGAAATCAAGAAAAACAGCTGTAACATAACTGCTCTTGTCTAAGTAAGATTTCACTCTCTCAACAAAAACAGACGTTTCAGTTGAATGAAGAGTGCGAAATCCAAATTGCATAGGGTGTAAACCCGGATTGGAGTTAGTGGTGCAACGGATCACGGTTGATCCATAATCCGAACCCATCCCACTCCACGGTTTGGAACGCACGTGATCCGAAGATTCGAAAAAGAAGAAAAGAAAATATGTGTATGGTGGTCAGTCTGTCAAGCGATAGTTATGGCCACCGCTAGCGGTCCAAGTGGAGGAGCAGAGGAGTTTGCGGCATTTAAGCAGGCCTTTGCTGCCCAATCCGACTGGGCTACAGCTATTACAAAAACTATTGGGGTGTTTAGCTGCAGACGGGAGGCCGTATTCCGTTGTGCAAAACAAGGGGTTTTGCACAAGGGGTTCTGCAGCTGGTTCAAAATGCGGCTGCACGACTCCTAACAGGAACTCGAAAAAGAGCATATAACCCCCGTGCTAGCCTCTCTGCACTGGCTGCCTGTGTCTTTTAGAGTTAATTTTAAAATTCTTATGTTTGTTTTTAAATGCCTTCACAGTCTTGCCCCGCCTTACCTCTCTGAGCTTCTTCATCCCCACATACCCTGTCGGTCTCTCAGGTCAGCTGACCAGCTGCTCCTGGAGGTACCGAGATCCAGGAGGAAGCTCAGAGGGGACAGGGCCTTCTCTATTGTGGCTCCAAAATTATGGAATAATTTGCCCTTGCACGTTAGAGAGGCCCCTTCACTGTCCACTTTTAAATCACGTCTTAAAACCCACTTTTATTCCTTGGCTTTTAACCTCAGTGAGACTTAGTTTCTCTTTTAATTGAAGTAGTTATTTAATTAATGATTTCACTCTTCTTTTATTTGTTTTTATTTATATCTCATGTAATTTTATTTTACAGTTCCAATGTACAGCACTTTGTGTCAGCTGTGGTTGTTTTAAAGTGCTTTATAAATAAAGTTGATGATGATGGTAAACTATGATGAACGTGCTTGAGCCACGCTATGATATCTCGTTGCGCGTCCACTTCAGTGACAAGATCGTTCCAAGCACGTATGAGCAGGAAAAGTTACAGCTGAACTATCCCAGGCATCTTCTGTTGCCCTAACTACAAATGGGTGGAACTCCAGGGCAACGGAAAGCCATGTGGCGGTGACCGCTCATTATATCACAGCGGAGTGGTAGATACAAAGCCCTGTACTGCCCAATAGATTAGATTAGATTAGATGAAACTTTATTAATCCCATGGGTTCCTCTGGGAAATTCAGTTTCCAGTAGCACAGTGAGCAGAAATATACCACATATACACATATATAAATATAGAGAATACAAAAGGGATAAATAGAATAAATAGGAATAAGAATACAAGGGAACGGCACATTTCAAGTTTTGTGAGTCTATTACACCATTGGATATTAACAAAAACTATTGCACAGGGAAAAGGCACTACAGCTTACTTGTTCCCCCCTCCTTTGTCCCCGTTCCCCCTCCCTCTCCCCTCCAGCGAGGAGTTAAACAGTTTGATGGCGTGTGGGACAAAGGACTTTTTAAGTATGCTCGTCCTTGACTTTGGGAGAAGCAACCTCTCACTGAACAGACTCCTCTGGCTGTTTATGGCCGTGTGCAGAGGATGCCCAGCACTGTCCATAATGTCCATATTGCACCCTAATTTATTTGTATATAAGTGCGTGGAATGAAATTTTTGTCTTTTTTTTCCTATTTTCGCTGATCCGAAAATTTATCCGATCCGTGACTTAAAACCGTAATCCGATCCGAACCATGAGATATTTGATCCGTTGCACAACTAATTGGAGTCATTAACATGTTCCATGATAGAATTAGCAACCCACTTTTCTGCAATCTTTGAAAAGATAGGGAGTATGCTAATAGGTTGATAATTAGCAGGGTCTGATTTATCACCCGATTTCTAAATTGGTGTAACTTTTGCCACCTTCTAACTCAGAGGAACAACTGCCTGCGTGATTGATAAATTAATAAGATTGGTCACAGGCACCAAAAGATAAGATTTATAATGCTTCAAGAAATTGGTATCAAATCCAAACTCATCCCTTGCTTTAGAACTTCTTAATTTAGAGATTATATTTTCTACTTCATTTTCTGAATATTGAACTTTGAATCTTGAGAAGAAACATCCTCTTTGGTGTCGGTATTCCCAATATTTTGTTGAAGGTCACAAGAATTAGAAAACAATTGTGCAATTTCATTAATGGTACTTGGAAATGGAAAGGAAAAAATCATTTAATTTAGTAGCGAGGCTGAGAGGCTCGGATACCAGTTCACTGGCAAATTTAAGTTCAAGGTCTTTATCAGCATTATGCTTACTGTTTGTTAATATTTTCCCAAATTAGCTTACAATTTCCTTTGGCACTATTAATTAGTCATGAAAAAATTTGCTTTTGCAATTCTCAAAGTTTGTGTGACTTTAATCCTTGCAGATGCTGTTGCATGCTGGGGGAGCAGGCTGAGGGTCGCAGATGCCAACAGACTTAATAAACTGATCCGTAAGGCCAGCAATGTTGTGGGGATGGAGCTGGACTCCCTCAAGGTGGTGTCGGAGAGGCGGATGCTGTCCAAGATAAAGACAATGTTGGATAACACCTCCCACCCACTCCATGACATGTTGGTCAGTCACAGGAGCTCGTTCAGTGAGAGACTGAGATTACCGAAAAGCACCACTGAACGACACAGGAAATCATTCCTGCCTGTGGCCATCTCCCTGTACAACGCATCCACTTAACACACTGTTTGCTGCTACAACTACACATGTTTCTTTTCCAAATATTTATTTATAAGTGACTTATGTATGTATGTATGTATGTATATATATGTATATATTGTACTATTCTTAGTTAGCGTATTGTCTGTCTTGTCTTAATGTTGGTTTAAAATGGAGCACTGTAACAAAAAATAATTTCCCCCAGGGATCAATAAAGTATTCTGATTCTGATTCTGATATAAAACTTAATCGATCGGTATTTAATCCAGATTGTAACAATTTTTTAAGTAACTGGTCTCTGAGTCTCATAAGCTGTTTACACTCAGTATTAATCCAAGGCAAGGAATAAACTCATTTCTTTAAATGGCTCTCTTTCTGAAATTGTGACAAGACCCCTTTTATAGCAGAATATTTATTAGTGTCATCACATGATAGTATGCTAGTCCAAAATTATTTAGAGCTACCATTAAATTTTGTTCTTGACTATTTGGAATAAATGTTTTTTTTTTTTTTTATATTCATGCTTTTACTGACACATCTCAGTCGCTTGACGGAGGCGGTCGCACTTTCTCCTTCTCCCTTATCTTTCCTGCTTGGCTTCTCATGTCTTTCGTATAGTCTTGCTTATTCTCTAACCCTAAGAGAGTCTCCCAGACTTGTTCTCTAAAAACATAAAGAAGAATTATGGATTTGATCAACTGGTCCCTTAACGGAATTGACACCCTCCTGGGCTTGGGAGAGCCCGATTGTCCTGCAGAGACGTTTGCTGCCGGATACTCGATGGTCAGTTGCGTCGTGTGTCTGGCGACACTCTCGATGGAGGACTTTGAATGACATCTACCAATTTGGAACTACGGTAACAGAGTTCTAGCTGATTGGAGCTGGCTTGGACCTGGCTTATCGAAGAATAAGAAGCAACTACAGCTGTTCAAAATACCACAAGGGTTGCCGACATGATAGACGATGGGCAGGGCTGTGAGTACTCAGACTGTGTTTTTTTTTTTTTTTAAACGTAATATGGATAACATCTTGAAGAAGAACAACGGGAATTGAGAGACCTGGTGGCCAGTGACGGACATTAGACCAACTGTAAAATTGGAAGCAGTTTGTTCGCACTAACCAAAACAACTACCATCTTCATCTCATGTGGCCCCCCTGGCGCCAGCTGGATGCTCATAACAATTCTCCCTAGATAATAAGACTGTTTGTTATGACTCTCTCCCTCCTCACCCGCGTCGACCGAAGATTGTTGACTTTTGCTTAACCAGGTGAAGGGACACTTTCTCTCGGTTGAACACGGAACACAAACACACCGACGCACATATACATATGTACACTGACACAGACCTACACTCACCCCCCACCCCCTCCATACGCCTTCAAAGCTTATGTCTTCCATGTTGTGAGATGTGATGATTCATGTGCTGAGGTGTTTTTTCTGTTCTCAAACTGATCTCCCTGTTGGAGCTCAGTCTGGGGGGAGTTCTTTTTTTCTCCTCGTCTTTCCTCATGTTGTGCATTTTCCATTGTTGTCCGGTTCCGGGTTGCTGCTCGTGCAGCTGACCGGCCAGCTACCTAGCCTGACCTGTCTCCCCATTGTGATGTTTGTGTATTGTATGTACGGTCGGCAAGGTCAGTCTCTTAATTGCCCCTTGGGGATAAATAAAGTCTTCTGAATCCTGAATCATTGTTTTACCATTGTTGGAAATGAGTTATTATCCTTGTCATGTTGCCCTGTGAGGTCTGTGTTTTGTAATTGTTTTTACCAGTTTTAGAACTTAGTACTTGGAGCCCTGGCAAATAAGTGTATCAGTAAAGCACTGGTTCAACTTCTGTTGTTTGAAAAATGTGACATATAGATAAAAATGACTTGACTTGGCTTGACTATGCTCACATTTGTCCAAAGGACATTGTTCCAGAAGTTTTGCAGTTTGTTCATATGCAACTTTGCAAAGCTCTCTTTATAGAGAGAAGCTTTCTTCTGGCAACCCCTCCGAACAAGTGTAGTAATCGTGCTGTCATGAACTTTAATATTTCCCATATAAACTGGGGCTTTCAGAGTCTGAAAGCTGTAGCACCTGAATAATCATCTTAGCTGTATTTTAGCAGATTTTATCACCGATTGCCAAAAAACACTTACAACAGAATAGCAGCAACCAGCTGACACTCCGGCAACATATCCGTTCCAGCAGTCTTGACAAACCAAAGAGAAGGAGAGCAGTTTGTTTCACTGAATCATCTCTCATGTCTCTTAATGTTTACTTTAAAACACTCTCTCCCGCCACATCTATTATTTCTGCTCTAATTGTATGCAACCTTGCCATTCCCCTCGAGCCAAAACTGCAGAGCTGCCAGTTCATCTTACATCTTTTTGACTTCACTTCACTCTGCTCCTCACTCTGATCTTACACCACATATTTGTCTTTGATGTTAGACTGTGCCTTTCACTCGGAACTTAAGTCACTGGTCTCCATAAGTGGTGGGATGTTTTAATATCCTGATCACTAAAAACACAGTGTTTCTGTTTATGACTGGCACAGGGCCACAAAAGTGATATTCACAGCTTCTTTTGTTTCAAGACTTAGACAAGGCTTAAAATAAGACCAAACAGCGTCACAGTAAATAGATGAAGGAACTAAAATTACATTTTAAAAAAATCAAATGTTATCCAACTAAGAGCAAATCTGGGAATACTAAAAGAAAAAACACAGTACTAATGCAACGTGGCCTGGAACTAAATCCCAAAGTGACATATTTATATTGCTTGGTTTACCTGACTATATGTCTAATATCCAAAGATATTCAGTTGAGTTTCTTTTTTTATTTAAACAAAGAGTGCCCTTATGTCTTATGATTTGAAAGATTCAGAGGTTGCTCTTCTGCTTTTGTAATAGTCATATCTTTGTCCATTTATTTATTTTTTATACTCTATGCTGTACAATCCTTCCATTTTCTTAACGGTTTATCCACTTCAGGGTTGGTTGGAGCCTATCCTAGTTTTCATGGGACCAAAGGGATGTTACACCCTGGACAGATCACCAGGTTCCTCACTGGACTAATGCAGATACATAGACAACCTTTCACACCTAGGGCCGTTTACGACGAGTTCATGTGCATGTTTTTGTACTGAGCACCTGGAGAGAACCCATGCAGTCACATGTAGATCGTCCATACGCCACTTGACAGCCAAACTGGGTGGTTATTTCAAACCCAGGGCATTTTTGCTGTGAGGCACAGTGCCAAGGATCCCAGCATTATGCTGCCCCTGGTCGTTTGACCAGAACATTAATATGAAAGATAATGACTGGAAGAGGACTTTGTTCATAGTGAGTCTCTCAAATAGATAGCAATCAAGTCTTTCTAGATGCAAGTCTGTCTCCTCAGGAGTAATCTTAAAACCTCTCCTCTCAGTTATGTGGGGAGTTATTTGAAGCACTTTTTAAAACTAATCTCTAATAATCTCAATTTTAAGTGGTGAACAGGACATAAAAACTGCAAGTATAAAATTACCAGTTGACTCTGATAAAAACTTCTTAAAGCTAGTTGTTTTCTGAAGAAAACATCCAGATGTGCAAAAATGACATTGGTCACACAGCCTCTTATATCCTGATGATCAGAGATCAATCCTGCACTCATAGCTGTTGACCGAGTAGGAAGCTGGAGCCAACAATCAGTTAGTCAGCAAGTTACTTGGTTACAATCTCTTATTATACTTCTTTTTTCCCAGTCTTTAATTAAACCTTCAGCAACAAACCAGCAAATTACCACCAGAGAGATTTTGATTTTTATCTACAGACTTTCACACCAAGTTTCACACTTTAGCTCTTCATCAGCTCTGTTACCAGGACTACAATACAGATGTAACGCTGGCTCATCTCTGATAAGAAAAAACAGTCCAGCAGTCAACAGAGGGATGTGTGTAAGTACAGAAGGGAGTCCCATTAGAGGAACCACGTCACATTAAAGCTACCCTCCAAATCTCCAAAGGAATCAATCTCCTAATGTCAATATTTGAATAATCAACCAGCACTTAAGGAACGAAAACATTATAATACTGTGGTTTTATTTCTGGTCATTCCTGATAATGACTTCAGAAGCTTTTTAGTGTTGTTTTGATGGCTTTGTGTGTATCTTTGTTTAGCTGCTTTGTTGTTATAGCTACTGTGTTGTGCTAGTTTATAGTTGAAGAGTTAAAGGGGACCAAGTGTGTTCATTTTCACATTGAGTTCATTGTATTCTTGAACTCTACTAAAGTAGGGTTGCATGAGTCATACTTTCATACATATTCATATCAATTAATGATTATTTATGTTATAGAGGAATTTGGTGCTGCCCCTCATCTTTGGGAAACAACTAATTTTTCACTTTTTAAAAATGAGTTAAATGGTTATTTGCTAAAAAATGAAAGATATGACATCATTATTGATGTTGGCTGTAGTCTTTTATAGGTTGTTACATTAGTTTTAGATGCATCAGCAGAGGAATTACTGAGAGATACAGTGACGAACACTATAACATTCTATGTTCAATGTTTAAAAACTAAACAGGAAAATATATTAAAAAGTCAGAAAATCAACATTCAAAATTTGAAGAACATATTTCATAGTATCTAACCTGGTCTTCATGTCTGGCTGCTGACAGCTGTGATCCTCGTTGTGCTGAGGCGTAAACACACACACACAGACAAAATATAGAAGTATTTAAATAGAATCTAAACCCATCTTAGCTTCAACAATTTAGTCACAGCAGGAGATAAAACCTCATTAGGCCAAAACCCTGATCTCTAACAGGATAAAGGAAAAGCATTTACATAATAAGAAAGTTAAAAAGGTCAATACCTCATCAGGATGCTGAGACTTGTGGGATGCCAGCTTCAGCTCCTCACTAGGGAAAGAAAAGACAATTCACACATTTGAGGGCTGCACTAAAGGCAGTGTAGTCGGGTCCCAGTGATGTCTGTGTCACCAACACTGCTATATGCTTAAATCTGGTGATTCCCAGATATTCGCATCTGTTAACATCTCACCTATACAAACCCAAGTAAGCATATCCAATACACATCTGGCTAAATATTCTAATGCTTAATGACTTTGTACTGCTACAAGAATCATTACTGATATACACAACAAATATATTAGAGGCTATTTTTGTAAATGATGAATACATTTCAATTAGGGTTGCAACGATACTCGTATCGATATTGAACCGTTCGATACAGTGCTTTCGGTTCGGTACGCATATGTATCGAACAATACAAAATTTTTAATTTATTTTATCAACTTTTCTTCTGACGATGCTGTCTGTGTTGAGAGCTCAGTGGATCTGCGTTTGACTACTCCGCCTAGGCTGCACTGTCGAGTGCAGATCCACTAAGCGCAGCGCAAGCTAGCAAGACAGAAGCTAACATGGCAAATTGAACCTCCCCCACCCTCATTCAGATCTGGCCTTTGGAACTATTTTGGTCTTCATGTGAAGTATGACCCTGAAGGTAAGCGCGTCATGGACAAAAGTAAAACAGTATGTCGGATGTGCCACGCAATGCTCAATTACATGGGTGGGAACTACTGCGTTAGCACAGTCAGCTCGTTAATGTGTTGACGCCGTCCAGCCCCACGCACGGGGCGATTCACGGTAGCTCGTTAACGGAGATTTGCCGTGTTGTGGCGTTAACGTCATTTCAGATTAACGCTGACAGCACTAGTGGGAACACAATGAATATGACTGCACATTTACACCGACATCATCCTAGTGCAAAGACAAGTGGAAGTAGACAAAAACAACAAGCACGCATGCTACAAACTTTACCCGAGTCATTTAGACAGCCGTTAGCACATGATTCTCCTTATGGGGACCTGATATGTTTAATATGCTGCTGAGAATATAGCCCAGAAGAAGCTTATAGTATAGCTTTTATTTTGGAAAGAGCCATTTCTCTGTAATAAACTCTCTTTTCCAAAGATGAGTGATTTCTCGATCAGAGAGATTTATTTTTTTTATTACTTTGTTGTTTCAGCAACATTAAATATAAAAACTGTACTTTTGAGTTAAAATATATATTTATAATTTTAATAAATGACAAATTAAAAAAGCATGAACATTTTTTGTATCGAAATATCGAACCGTGACACCAAAGTATCGAACCGAACCGTGAATTTTGTGTATCGTTGCACCCCTAATTTCAATGATGAAATGTTCATGTTGAGCACCCATTAGTTCCCTTCAACTCTCAAAGATGTCCTTGCCAGCTGATACTCCCTAATCTAAAGACTATAATATGATCACACAACATCTGAAGTAAATAAAAGCACACAGGGGTTATTAGGAGACATTCATATTGCTGTTTGTTTTATAAGCTGTACATGTTCTCCCATTAAATCGCATCTCTCTACAGGAGATGCACTGACCAAGCAGCCAACCCAAATGGTGATTGAGAGCTACATATGGCATCAACCAGAGGCAACAGGCTTGATTCTGAGGCTAATGTGAAAGTACACTAAAGTGCAAAGCCACTGATGGATCTTACTGATGGATCTTGACCTGAAAATAATAAAGCCAATGTGAAATTGCTAAAAGCTGATTATATGCTAGAAGTCAAATTCAACACCTTCCATCATAACAACTGTATGACTCACCAGTTTGGATTGTTAACAATTAACAACACAGACAGTTGTAGCTGATTACTATTTGAAATTTCCAGATACTGAGTGAGCCAAAATTTTGAGAAGATAACCCATTGTAAACCATAGAAAAGTTCAGGGCTGGAGTTAATGTGTAGAAACAGCTACAAAGAGCTTAAGTATTACATCATATTCAGGCCATCTTCTTTTCTACAAACTTCAGTGCAGTCTTTCATTGGTCGTGCTGAGAAACCAAAAAAGTATGTCCCTAAGAACACACTGGCCTCCACTACAGGAACTGTGGTTATGTGCAGTTTGTGTAAACACCTCACTAACTTATTTCTTCTATTCTTTACTGATTACAAAAATCTCTACAGCAGTGTCCAGCTGTTATTCAGACATGTCTGAGCTAACTATGAAAACTCAACTTGCTCATGGACTCAGCTTTTCTACCCAGCTGTGATATTTGAACAATTGTTATTTTCCTATTTCTGAATTAGAATTCTGAACTTTCAGTTCATGTCTATAACTGTCACTAAATAAGAGATATCTGTAAAAATGCTCAGTGGATCTTAAAAAAAAGTTAACCATTACTTCAAATGGATTGTTTCAAAACACGATGGATTTATATTTGGAAATCATTCTCAGACTTTAGAAAAGCTATTTCTATGTCTGTGATGTCTGAGCAGGGACGATCAGAGAGTGCTGTTTGCCCCTCCCACAAAAGCAGCACAGAAAATTTTCAGAAGCTCTTTCACGAACCTAGCTCTCTGGGCCTGGGTGAGGCTTTAACATATTAATGGTCATGAAGTTAGCAGTACAAATATAGGGAGGTAGAGGGCCACCACAGTTTAAGATGTTTTGATGTATGCTCAATTATCCAGGTAAGTAAATCCCAAAAGGTTGATTCTGTTCATCTAGATGTACGATTTTCAGTGAGAGAAACGTTTCGTCGCTCATCCAAGTGACTTCTTCGGTCTCCGAAATCTCTTATGGGAGGCACAGTTCAAGATATTGACAGTATAAAGGATGAACCACCACCGTGACGTCATTTTCTAAAATGTACATAATCTATGTTAAGATATTCTCTGATATAAAGAGATCAGGCTACAACTAAAATGAACAACCCAAGAGCAATGGCCACTGACCACTGACCTGACTTCAGTGTAAACTGAATGTGAGATTGTCAGTGTACATTATATGCTGTATATACAGACAATTTTCATACAGCCATGATTGTGATGAAACTGATCTCTGACATTTATTAGTTTAGTAGTTTCTGAAAATATAACCAAAAAAGTCAAACATTTTGCACAACAATCCTAAATCTTAAAGTAGTGAAACGTGATGAGCTAATCTACATATTAGCGCTCATCACTTAGAAAGACACGTGTTGTTCTGTGTCTGCTGCCTACATTCACTCATGACACAGTCCTATTTTAAAAGGAGTAGTTTATATACTGTAGTGCTTTACAACTAACCTACCTACACTACACTATTTGACTACAGTGGGGCAAAAAAGTATTTAGTCAGCCACCGATTGTGCAAGTTCCCCCACTTAAAATGATGACAGAGGTCAGTAATTTGCACCAGAGGTACACTTCAACTGTGAGAGACAGAATGTGAAAAAAAAATATCCATGAATTCACATGGTAGGATTTGTAAAGAATTTATTCGTAAATTAGGGTGGAAAATAAGTATTTGGTCACCTCAAACAAGGAAAATCTCTGGCTCTCACAGACCTGTAACGTCTTCTGTAAGAAGCTTTTCTGTCCCCCACTTGTTACCTGTATGAATGGCACCTGTTTGAACTCATCATCTGTATAAAAGACACCTGTCCACAGCCTCAAACAGTCAGACTCCAAACTCCGCCATGGCCAAGACCAAAGAGCTTTCGAAGGACACCAGGAAAAGTATTGTAGACCTGCACCAGACTGGGAACAGTGAATCTACAATAGGCAAGCAGCTTGGTGTGAAAAAATCAACTGTGGGAGCAATCATCAGAAAATGGAAGACATACAAGACCACTGATAATCTCCCTCGATCTGGGGCTCCACGCAAGATCTCATCCCGTGGGGTCAAAATGATCATGGGAACGGTGAGCAAAGATCCCAGAACCACACGGGGGGACCTGGTGAATGACCTGCAGAGAGCTGGAACCAAAGTAACAAAGGTCACCATCAGTAACACACTACAACGGCAGGGAATCAAATCCCGCAGTGCCAGACGTGTTCCGCTGCTGAAGCCAGTGCATGTCCAGGCCCGTCTGAAGTTTGCCAGAGAGCACATGGATGATACAGCAGAGGATTGGGAGAATGTCATGTGGTCAGATGAAACCAAAGTAGAACTTTTTGGTATAAACTCAACTCGTCATGTTTGGAGGAAGAAGAATACTGAGTTGCATCCCAAGAACACCATACCTACTGTGAAGCATGGGGGTGGAAACATCATGCTATGGGGCTGTTTTTCTGCCAAGGGGACAGGACGACTGATCCGTGTTAAGGACAGAATGAATGGGGCCATGTATCGTGAGATTTTGAGCCAAAACCTCCTTCCATCAGTGAGAGCTTTGAAGATGAAACGAGGCTGGGTCTTCCAACATGACAATGATCCAAAACACACCGCCCGGGCAACAAAGGAGTGGCTCCGTAAGAAGCATTTGAAAGTCCTGGAGTGGCCTAGCCAGTCTCCAGACCTCAACCCCATAGAAAATCTGTGGCGGGAGTTGAAAGTCCGTGTTGCTCGGCGACAGCCCCAAAACATCACTGCTCTCGAGAAGATCTGCATGGAGGAATGGGCCAAAATACCAGCTACTGTGTGTGCAAACCTGGTAAAGACCTATAGTAAACGTTTGACCTCTGTTATTGCCAACAAAGGTTATGTTACACAGTATTGAGTTGTATTTTTGTTATTGACCAAAAACTTATTTTCCACCCTGATTTACGAATAAATTCTTTACAAATCCTACCATGTGGATTCATGGATTTTTTTTTCACATTCTGTCTCTCACAGTTGAAGTGTACCTCTGGTGCAAATTACTGACCTCTGTCATCATTTTAGGTGGGGGAACTTGCACAATCGGTGGCTGACTAAATACTTTTTTGCCCCACTGTATATAAAAAAGACAGCAGCATAGACAGTGTTGTCAGGGAATTTATGAATCTGGATATTTTTGGATGCCGGAACTAAATGATTTGTTCAGGAAAATGAGTTTAGCCCCATGTAGGTCATTCTTAGGATTTGTGTCAAAGTTAAAACTCTGAAGCTATGTGTGACTAATAGCCCAATCACAGCACCATCTGGGTGAAATATTTAGCTGTCTGCAGTATAATTACATTCCCCATGCCTCTATAGCATCCTGCACTCTAACACAACAGTGCGCTCCACTGTGCAGTTCTTTTTGCATATTCTGTGTTCAGAGGACATCACAAACCTCTCGTCTCAGTTCCAGTTGTGCTTTGTGTTAGGTACTAATTATTCATTTTAACATGCTAAAATAATTAAATGAGATGAGGAAAATGTCAACATTTCACCTGCTAAATATCAGCAGGTTAGCAGTTGAATAACAGCAAACTGTTTTTTTTGTCATTGTTAACAATAGAATATCTATTCTAAATTATATTTCTAAATTCTAATTCTACAATACATTTTTTTAGATAGTAAAAAATAGGGCATGATGTAAAATGAGTTTACCACTCCTGCTTTAGATAAAAGACGGACAGACCCTGCTTACAGATCTAAATATCTTTTGCTGCCTTCACACTGCAGGAAATCGATGATTATTTAAATGCATGATCACTTTAATTCATATTCCACATAAAGCACAATTTGATCTCAACTGGACTGGATCATTAAAACGGCTGCATACTTGCCTAAAACCTGAAAAAAATGCCCCCATAAGTGTATTCTTTCTCTTAGTGTAAAGACATACAGAAGTACACTCTGAAGACATACATATTCTCACATAATGAGCCATCTATTTACAAGAAACAGCCTGAAAAATAAGTGACATGTCTCATGTAGTGTGTCTGCTTGCTGTCAAGAGTGTTATTTCAAACAAGACTATGACTGAATACTTTCTTCGCAAAGCTAATTTTGATGCTGATTTCAGACAATCATCTCTCGCTTTCATGAATCCCACAGCTGTGATAAATATAAACATCATCTGAACTGTTTATTTATACTGCAAATCCAATTTTCTGCACTCTTCCATTACGCAGGTGGCCTACAGCTGAGTTCTCTATCTTAACACCCCCTGTGTGACCGTTTTAACAGTAAAAGAAAAAGTGAAAGAAATGAAAGCATAAAAAAATATGTAAACCAAATGAAGTTAATGAACAATATTTTTGGCCTTCAAAGATAAAATTACAGCAGCACCAAAATAACACAATCATGACACGTATGTGAGCTACAATGTTTACAGCTGTTCTTTCATAGCACAAAGCCACCTTGTTTCCGTACAAGCCTGAAAACCCTCTCTCTTGCCGTCTCTCTCTCTCTCTCTCTTTCTCTCTCTCACACACACACACACACACACACACACACACACACACACACACACACACACACACACACATGCTGATGTCACAACAAGAGAAATAGCCTTGTCGGAGCCAGGCGGTCCTAGGAGGAGAGGAGGGATTACATAACAGGAGCAGAGTGAGGAAGGACGTGCCTCAAAATGTTTTCCGCCATCCTTTTTGAGGATGGCGGAAAACATTGTTGGGACAAGGCGGGGTGGAGGGAAAGAAAATGTAAAACAACAATATAAGACTGTAACATGAGTCATCCATTTAGAGAGCTTTTATTTTCAATTATTTAGGCAAAGGCAGAAAAAAAGACAAAATTGTGCTTGAGGAGACTGGAACCGTTACACTGTCACTGATGTCATTTGTTGACATTTTTCATCTCCATTTGCTGCCTCTACATGCTACATATTGATGACTATAATCCAGCCAGTTAAATCCATGTGGAGCTCTGCAATTTAAGGGTTCTGATGACTCAAGGGGACGTGTGGCAGGATGATGTAAAGGCTCCAAAAACACACGCATGGACACTACATATTTACACATGTACACAGAGGTACTTGACAGCTTGACAGAAACGCAAGCTCTATAAATAGAGCTCAGCGGCAGACTGGAACTTCACCAGAAACAAAAAAACAGAAAAGAAAAGAAGAAAAAATATGCCATAAGAAGAGAGAATACTTTTATCCTGAATCAAAAGCACCATGTTTCAGCTTACAACCAAAGATATACTGCTGAGTCAGTGCAAATGAAAGACTTTCCACATCTACATGTCAACACCAAACACATAGAAGGAATTAATAATGTAGATAACACGCTGTAAAAAAATGTCCAATTTTAATTCAGATAATGTTTTAAATGAACTTGAGCAGAGAAAAGTCAAGATATAAGGATCATGTGGCTAAGGTTCATGATTCACTATTTTCACACATACAGCTTCTCTACTATTTTTGGAAGAAGGGGTTGATTATTATTTCCATGTTCAATCAGTTCAATCCCAGGAGACGATGTAAATCCCATCAGAAAAGGCAGCTGTCATAAAACATCTGCCGAATCAAACATGCGGAGCTACCTGCTGTGAAGACCTGATGTAAATGAGCAAGCAGCCAAAAGTTGACATGTGAGATTACTGTGTCGACAAAACTGCAGATTCAATCAAGATATTTCAGGATCACATTTTGTGACATTTTTAAGTATAGTTAAGGCCTTAATTTTGCATAAATGGCTCTCAGACTTTTTAAGCATCTGTGAAGACACACTGTCAAAAACATTGCAAACATATACATCCAGAAATGTAAAAACCATAACGTGGATTGTACAGTTAAGGATCTCAAACCTGAATAATGAATGCACACTCAATCTAAATTTCCAGTCAGGTGTCATGATTCAGGAATGTTTAATAGGAGTACTACGCAAATGGGCTTTCTTTGCTGTGTTTCTAAACAGTATTGTACATTGTCCTCCACATCCATTATCACACAACAGCATGCTCTGACTAATTGTACTTTCCACAACAATTTAGAGCATATTTACAAGTGGAAGCATCTCTCTAGAGAGTTACACATGTTGCCAATTCAACAGCACATTTGACATTTCAGCTATAAAAATAAAAGTATTTTTGACCCATTAAGGTAACAACTAACAACTGTCAAGCCACATTCTCACACAGTCCTTACTGAGCGGAATTAGAGCTTGAAAATGCAGACTGGATTTTTAATGAACATTTGGCCCCCAGGACAAATTTAGCAGCTCCAAACTAATGAACTGGCTGGCTGGGGGTCACCTTTACGGGAGGCAAGAGGCAGGAAAAAACACATTAGTTATCATGAGTACTCACATTTCCTTGCAGAGGATGCCAATACGCTGGTTTTCTGAGCTGCTCCCCTCTTTTGACAGACTGAGCTCTTCCTGATATTTGGAGTTCTGCTGTTTCAAAGCCTCAAGCTGAAGAGGAGCAAGATGGAAGAAAGGAAAGAGGGTGAGAAAGACACAGGGACTACAGGTATACAAGATTACACCTGATCCTTATTATTATTTCTCTAGAGGAAACAAACAAATATTGCAATTGTGTGCTGGTCAGTGATTTTTGGATCCCGTCTGGAGTATTTATGCTTATTTCATCTTGGCTGTAATTAAAGCTGCAATTACTCAAAGGAGTTTTTGTTCTAACAGTGATGCTCTGCAATTTTAAAGAGTTTGGTTTTGTTCTTCTACCTCATTACTTCAGTGTGAAATGTCTCATTTCAGGCTTTTTATCACTAGTGAGGGATATGAGTGTTTGGCCTACCTGTGTAAATGCTATGCATAAATAGCTCAAACAAAGAAGTTACCTTAAACAGGAAAAGGAAAGTCAGAATTCAATACCAAGAGAATGAAGCAAGAAAAAAAAAAAAACAACTTAATTTTGGATAATTAATTTTGGATTTCTTCATAACATTGCGTATGTAACAGTCAGTTAACAATATAAAACTCCACTTCTCATTCGTCCATATATCAACAGAAATCCCTGTCCTACTAAAGACATGTTTATGATCTTTCTTTCACAAAAAAATGAAAGCAAAGGTGAAAAACAGTCCATAAAGCACAGAAGCTGAAAGTAGTGACTGTCAATTTATCTGAATTCCCATCTAATCAATTATCAAGGTATTTACTGGCTGGGATAATCCCCAAAGCTTTAAGTCAGTGACCACACACATGAGTGTCTATGGTTTAATTCTCTCCTTCTCTCCCTTATTTAAATTCCAGCAACATTTTTGAGCTCTACAAAACACACAGATATATTCAACATCTTGTTCTAAATGATCGTTGCATTCCTTGGTTTGCATTCAAGAAAACTGCAGTAAGAAAAAAAGAATATCTGGGTCACTAAGAGTGAGACCAGAGGTAATACCTAAAATACACCAGCAGACCAAAGAGGCAAGCAGACAGCAGCATGAGCTGGAACTAAAAATAAAAGCCCCAGAAAGATCTATTCCTTCAACTTCACTGCAAGAAAACTTTTTTGTTTCCCATTTGAGTCACATGGCAGAGATTCCAAACGCATCTGAAATCACTCCTGAAGCTTCAAAGCGCTTCTCGGACACATACAGCGCTGTGATATCAGCTGCTTTAGAACAGCGCCAGTCAATAATTAATTAACGAGTATGACTTTGAAGTCTATGTTTTTGCTGAAACAAAAAAGAAAATAAATACATTATAAAAACCTCATGCTAGCCTTTTAGAGCATGTTTCCATTTGCACATTGTGATATTAACTGCAGCTGAGCTTCAGAGTTTTTTTTAATTCTATTATGATAATGTCCAAATTGAATGCATAAACACATGAAGACACACAAACAAGCACAAAATACAGAATTATCCAATAGGTTACAGGCACAGGCAAGGATCATTCACCTGCTTACAATGACCAAGAGATACTACTGTATTAGAAAATGACTGCAGCACTGAAGGTTTTCCTCTCAGTTTGATGTGCTAAAAATAAATAAATAAATAAATCTAACGAATGATCCTACCTGGTAGTGAGGCGAATAGAGGTTGTTGGAGTAACCCTGATGCAGAGCAGCTATGTCCATACCTACACAGCTTACCACTGCTGGATTTCAGATGCGTTCCCTCGCTAAACGACAGCAGTGTTGTGACAATGCCTCCCCTCTCACTCTGTCTATAAAATGCATACACCAACACAAGCCGCTAGGCATCAATAAACCATCAGCTCTCATACCCTGCTGTGCACGACTGAGAGAGAGAAATGGAGAGCGTGTTGCCTGTACAACTCTCTCTCACACACACAGAGTCAGGTTAGGTTAGCACTTCCATTATGTAAGCCTAAATAAGCTCCTCCTCAGACTCCTCCCCACCTTTCTGCAGCTCACAATCTGGTTTGTGCACACCACATGCACACACGCGCATGAGAATTTTGACCATTCATTCATTGGTGAATTTCAGCATCTCAGATTGAACCCTCAGTTGGAGACTGCAACAACATGTAATGTACATTCTACCAGACATGCCTTCATACTTTAGGCTCCTGCACTCGTTTAGTGATGTGTTATAGCATGGATACTCTGGAAATCTAACTAGGGCTGCAGCTAATCATTATCCACATGACCAGTTAATGTCTATACAGCAATGCCTGATTCTAGATCAATCAGTCCATAGTTTTAGTTGTCAGCTTTAGGAACCAGCTAATAGAAAAGAAATGCATCTACATGTAGAATTATTTTTATTATTAGAAATACTTATGTTAGGTTATTACACGTTACGGTTTAAATGGTAAAACAGTTTATTTGAAATGAAGATGTTCTTTCCATGTACTAAGTTAGGAAATTACTGCACTTTACTTAAATGTGGTGTATTTGTCTTTATGGCCGGACCTAAATATTACCCACATAGCAAAATTGGTATGGCCCGGATCTGGCCCACACAATGTGCTTACACATTGCCCACATACCACAAAAAATGACGGCCCTTTGGTGGCCCACATCTGGTTTGCCAGATGTGGCCCATACATGGTCCAGCACAAGGCCAGTTGCAGACACACTGCTGGTCCTGTGCTGGCCCAGAACAGTTTCAGCTCTGGCCCCAGATGTCAGCCTAATGTGTACCTCAATCAAGCCATGTAATAACAACAATGTGCCGGAACATAATAGCACAAAAGTAACATGACGAAACTCTGTTCAGACAGTGAATGGACTGATTCTTATGTAGCGCTTTTCTACTCTCCCGGATTACTCCAGGTGCTCTATACAACATGCCACATTCACCCAATCACACACTTTCTCTAAACCGAGTGCTTCCTAACTACATTCATACACATTCACACTCTTTACATGCAGACTGGAGGAACCAGGTATCGAACCACTAGCATTCCGATCAGTAGGTGACCTGCTTTACCTCCTGAGCTACAGCCACCAAGTGGTAAACATGAGTAAACCCTCACTAGGTTTTGGATAAAGTGTACACTCACAAACCTGTCAAACCAGCATTTGAAACACTGGCTACCATAGCAGTATAGTATTGCAACGTGGCATTTGGGTCTTCTAACTAAAACAGGAAAACAGGAACATAAATAGTGCCATCATTGCCAGACCTGGCCCACATCTGGTTGACCTACACCCTACCATGACACCAGTTAGTCAGAAGTGCCAATTGATGCTGTATCTAGGGAAGACCTGTTTTCTATGAGCCTGGGCCACATAAACCACACCACAATCGGGCCAGATATGGCATGCCATTACATAAACAGTGCCATCTATGCCAGACCTGTCTGCTATGTGGGTATTTGTCTATAATGGCACACGGCAAAAATATCAGAATTATTGTTTCATGTCGTCTATAATGTGCCAGTATGAATCTATATTTTACAGAACACAATGCAGACAGAGAGGCCAGGGTAATTTAGAAATGGAGTCATGCTGTTTAAAAGGCAGATCTGCTCCAACCCTGTTATTTACAGTACTCTTTAGTCTTTACGGGACCGTGTGCCACACCATTTTCCTTTCAAATGTAACAATGTATGCTAGAGGTGGGAATCACTATACAACTCACGATACGATATTATCACAATACTTAACGCACGATACGATATTATTGCAATTTTTTAAAATATTTTGCGATATTCAGATTCTGTACATAAAGGTGAACTTTATCAATATTCATTTTATCTAATATCAAAGTCTCACACTCAGTCTTTCTCTCATTTCAGTCAGCTTTATTGTTGACAAACTGAACGGTTTGTATTACAGTCTAGTCCAACTTAACTGAATGCAACCATCTGGTACAATTATAGCTATTCTGAACTATGCAATTTATGAAAACTATGCAGCCCATTCAGCAACTGAAGACTTTGAAAGTAAATTAAAACAAAATATAATTTTACATTACATAAAAAAAAGTTTTAAACTTAATTAAAATAAAACATGTCTTAAATTAAAATAAGTAAACTGTCATGTTTATTGCTGCCAAAAAAAAAGTTAAACACATTTGGACAGTGAAGGAATGTCAGGATTCTTGCTCAGAAAAAGGAGCTGATCAACATACTCTGAAGTCAGAGCAAATTGTTTGTAACAAAATATCGATTTCTGCTGTCCCTGTATCGATACATTATTAGCAAACAAAATATCACGATACTACACAGTATCGATTTTTTCCCCCCACCCCTAATGTATGCTATGTACAGTCATGTGGAAAAGAAAGTATGCCCTATTTCAAGTTTTTCAGGTTATAATAAAAACAGCATCTGCTCCTTAGAAGGTCTTAAAACAAAGCTGAAGTAGATCCTTACTGTTTCCATAGGAATTCAAAGGGTAAGTAACAATCGGGTGCTGCTAATCAAATAAACTAACTGATCATCAGCAAGAGCGGGATGAGTATGAGCTTTGGTAGTTTGCTGGACTGAAGCACTTAGTCCATGTGTTAACACAATGCCAAGAAGGAAAGACATCACCCGTGATCTTGATCTTTCTAAGAGTGGACATCCTAAAAAAATGTATTCAAAGGTCAGACTGTAATATTCAGAGAAACTGCAACATCTCAGACTCTACAGGTCTCATAAAGCATGTTAAATGTTAAAACTGATAACAAAAGGTTAGTATGTCTTTTTTCCCAAAGTGTTCCCAGGAAAAAGGCTCTTCTCTCACACATGACAGCACAGATTAGGTTTTCAAAGCTGCAACTGAACAAACCCCAAGACGTCTGCAACACAGACAAGTCTAAAATGAAGATGTCCATGAAGTTGGTCATAATGCACAGTAACATACTCAATGAAGACCAAACACAGCATATCAGCACAAACGCAAAAACAGGTAATGCTACTCTTTCAGAATATTTGGGACTCTTTCATAAGTAATCTAAAGTGATAAGACCTCTGTGTTGTGTTCCTGAGGATCTGTCTATAAAAAGCCTCTTGTGATTTTAATTTGGTGCTTTTAAATTTGTTAGGCAGCTGAACGAAAAATAACATGCTTAATTAGAGAACTGCACATTAAGATGATCTGCAGTCAGCCCCTTTTTTCTTTTTCCTTACTTTTCATCTCTGTATACATATTAGAATGCTCAGAGTAGGAATTAATTCAATGAAGATATTAATGAAAAAAAAAACTATAATAACTTGGACACAACACAAAACACAAAAGAGACTGATCTCAAGTCAGTTGTTTATACTGATGCATACTGATGTAATGTTGCCATCACACACACACACACACACACACACGCTCACACAGCAGCTCACTCTGACATGTGCAGTGTTACATCACTACCTACAGCATCATGGGTGAGTGGAGAAGAGAGCTAGACGTAAGAGCATCTCTGCTGAATAATTGCTTGATCACGTGAGTGTTAGTTTTAGTGCACAAAGTCAGATTTCTCCCTCCTGCAGCTACCAAAAAATTTGGAATTAAAATATACACACGTGAATTTGATACATGCTACTATTCAGCAGTGCTGGCAAACAGAAAGAAAGCATCCAAAATGTAACATTTATACTGAATTAAAACGTCATTGATGAAAGCTTAAATAATTTACACAAAGAGGAGTTGAACTGTGCAGGAGGTGCTTATTTTGAGTGCTCACAGTTCTAATTATGTAACTTCAAAATGACTAACATTTACTACATAAATAACCAACAAGGTAAAATTCTATTTTAACCTTTAGAATGACTAACAAAAAATATTTTACGAAAACTGCATAAAATATTATGTACAACATATTAAAATAGAAAATATTACGTAGTTAAATCTATGTAGAAATGTAATTTGTATATTTATTAAATTATTAGGGATCCTTCGTCCTTTTAGAGACAACTGACACCAAATGGACCTTAGCTAAAAATATGTATCCATTTCCAAAGCTCACCATGTCTCAATGGTAGAATAACACACTGAATTGTCAATTTAAACTTGCTAATGAATGATTAGCAGAAACATTGTAGTTTTATGTTTAAGTCTTAGTTTTAGCTTTTCAATTATTATAATGTGGGTGGTATTTTTGCAAGACTTATTATAGGTATTATAATACAAACATAAAACTTCATGTAGTGCCGATATTTCAGTCACAATAATTATCTGCAGCAACCTGCTATCTTCACATTTAAGCACACTGACAAAGACAAAAACTGGAAATTTCATAAGCACACGATATTTCGGTTATTTTTTGTCTTTTTCAATTGCCAGTTTTTTATTTTTATTTTAGTTTAAGTGTTTTTTCATATCTAGTGTTGCTGTTTAGCTTAGCTTTAGTTAAATATAGCTAAGTGGAGAGCAAACATGCTACCTCTCCTGGACCATGAAACCCTCTTTAGAGAATCAGAGAAAAAGTGAGAGCAGACATCCGATAGAGAAAGAGTGGGAGAGAGGACAGAAAAAAATGGAGATTAGGCAGGGGTCATAGATGACTTAAATCATGTCAAGCTGGTGTTATATTATATACTCAGTTTAAGTTGACTCAAGTATATAAACTTGCCACTGGAGTAACAGGGGTTTAGAAACAAGCCATAACTTGCTTGTCATCAGTATGCACATACAACTTTGATTATATATGTAATCATGTTCTTATAATGTTAATTTAAGTGTCTCTTTTTCTGCTTACACCAATAGGATGGTATTTTAATTATCCATGAATTCATCAAGTAACAAACGGTATAGAAAGGAAGCTGTGTTCAAATTCCTTCAGTACTTCTCTGTAAAACAGTGGGAGAGTACAGCTGCAGTGCTGATCAAAGTGTGTAGGAAAAATGCTGGGCCAATAAATTATATAGTTTATGTCAAACATAAAGCATGTTTATGTTCATTTTTCATTTCCTACTCTAATCTCCTGTGCATTTCTTTTGTAGTGAGGAGATTCGCCATCTGGAGCCCACAGGCAAGCTGACAAATAGCAAAGATGAACATGCATTATTTGAGCAAGAGCCATGCAGTGAATGATCCTCTGCATGTGGAGTGCAAACGGAGTAGAGCTGCTGAGTATAAGATAACAAAAATATAAAGTTACAGCTGAAAGTGCAAGTCGCAAACACAGGAAAGCATAGAAGGAGGAAATACAACAAGAGGGATGGACTGTAGTATTTCATGGGTGGCTGATTAAATACGATGACTGGCCCAATCACATGCGGTCGGTGTGGGAATGTTGATGTGAATATGTAACAAAAACCCTGCAGGCTACAGAAGCTGAACTGATGTGCATGTGCAAGTTCTTTCACGGGGTTGTGGCGACATGAAGTAGAACACAAGCATGTGACACTGAAACTGTACAATACCAACAGCAAAGGGTCAGAGATGGATTAAATAGTGTTTGCTGCTCTAATGCATAATTCAATAATTAAAGGAATTCCTGTTTACAACTAACACATCCACTGTGTCATAGTTGATAGTTTTTGCTATTTTAATTTCATGCAACAAACAGCAGCCACAAAGAACCAATGCTTAGATGCTGGTGTAGCTCTGACTGTTCATTACTGGTTATAAATGCCATCCACCTGCCAGAGACTACAGATTAAAATTAATTAAATCCTTAGATTCATGAAGAATTACTGGTATTTCATTTCAATTTGGACATTAATTAATTATTATGAAAACTAAAATAAAGGGTAAATAATTTTTTAAAAAGTGTAAATAATAATAATAATAATAAAAAAATTAGATCCGGAGGGCACACTGTTTAACACAGTTTTGCTCATGTTTACATGAACTACTCCTATGTTACAAAGTTGGGGTTGGTGAGGCTTCTCCCACTTTTTAAGTGAGAAGCACAATTCAAGGGGGCATTCCAGTTGATTTAAACTAAAAGGTAGGATTTCTGACTTCCCACTTCAAATGGAACGCAGCACAAGATATAGTTAAGCAGCTCTGATCTGCCCTACAAAAGGCTTATGCTCAAGCAATTGACTGAGCATAAGCTCAGTCAATTGCTGGAGTTGCTGGAGCATAAATGCTAATGTGAGATATTGTTTCAACAGCCAAACGGTGTTAGTCTATTAATAGAGGAATCCGTTAAATGTTGAAGAGGAAACACATTACTTTAAAATATATTTGGCAATGCGTTTACAAGCTATTTTGGGAAACGTTGTTGTCGCCTCGATCTTGTCAGCATCAAGCCTATATGCAACATTTTTGCATTTTCATAAAAAATAAAAAAATAACATAAAGACAGCTATAGAAAATATTTTCAACTGATTGATTAGCTGCAGCCAAGAACATCTGTTAGAGACAGTCATCATGTCGGGTGACACAATCAATGGCTCAAAATAAGAAACTGCTTTGGTTTGAAACAGCTTGAACTTCTGTAAACTCTGATCAGTGCACACAAAGTAGAATAGCAAGTGCAGTAACTATCAGGGAGGCAGGGCTCAGCTAACAGCTAACACTGGTGAAAGAGAAGATAACAAGACCAAGGGATAGAATAGAACTTGTAAAACCACTGTGTTGACCTCAGTCACAGCAGTGTGTATCCACAGTATCCACAGGTGATAAACATCATCCCACATATGTCCAATGAAAGCCCTCTGCTCACCTGTGTCTCCAGTGTCCTATTGTCAAGGGTCAACTGCTCCAGCGAAAAGGCCAACCTCTCTGACTTTTCAGTGGCCTGGAAAATATAATGCAGCCAGTATGAGATGTATGTTATAGTACAGAAAGAAATGCACATGTTTAACAACAAGCCTATTTTCCCTCTGGATATATAAAAACGTTCACATACAAATTTTTTCATTAATTATTCACTAAATGACACTTTGGGTTAAAAAAAGCTACCAGGTAGAGTGCGCCTCACACACTGTGGTAGATTTAGTCACTGTAGAGTTAATGCATACACCTTCCCTGAGTCTTGTTTCTGTTTTGGATAACTAAACAAACCACTTTTAAAAAAACTAAGTACAGAGTCAAACAGAGTCATATTAGCACTCAAAAACAGTACTCTATTAATAGAACAGAGCGATTAGAACTCATTAAGGATGTTGGCTAAAAAAGGAAAGTCAGCCTCAAGATTCTCCTGCTGTTTCACCCTTACATTAATCTCTAATGGGTTTCTTGAAGCATGAACAGAAGTATGAAAGCTGTGGCTTTAGGCAAAAAAGAACTGCAAACTGTCCGGTCTACTTTCAGAAACAAAAGCAGTAGAAAAAAAGACTACATGCATTCAGCAGATATTCATTAGCAGGAAAAACTGTCTAGTTTTTCAATTTTTCATTGCTGCATTTATACATTTTCTCCCACCATGTTTGATGTGTAAAAAAAAAAAAAAAAATCTGAAAAAGAGACCACTGGGAATGTAAAAGTAGTAAAGGAACAAAAGTCTTCTATAGGAATTGTTGTAGCACTGTTTCATAATCTGGAGCAGGCGCCACGTTGCGGAAGCCGCCATGTTGCCCCACCATCTTGAATATTGTTGCCTATATGGGCGTTGTTATTCCACCTAATTGCGTTTTATACAGTATATGTGGCTAGAGATCGGCCACATGCGTAGTGTGCCTTAATTTAACAATAACAGATAGCTCTTTAAAACTATCTCTCTAAAAAAAGCAGCAACTGTAATTCCTCTCAAAATGTATGGAAATAATACTGTGAATAGTCAACGGTAACTTTATTGTTCCCAAACACAACAAACACACTAGACACACACACACACACACACACACACACACACACACACACACACACACACACACACACACACACACACACACACACACACACACACAAAAAATTCATGGCAATAAAATTATAAGAAATTACAAGATGTACAATTTCACTCATAAATTCAATTAAAATGCCCAAATTACCAAGATAATCAGTCACAATAAATTGTTAAATGAACCGTTTTACTTATCAGTAATTTGTATCAAATTAGGGTTAATATCTTGCCAACTTTTCTTTCTAGAGAATTACTATGAAATTACTCTAAATATTTCTTTTTTTTTTGTACGGTGTTAGGACAAATGTTTGGATTGTGGGTATGGCCTTTTACAGTCAAATGAACAGATGTAAATGTAAATGTAATACAGTAAAAAAAAAATAAAAATAAAATATTAATGAAAATCAAAAGTGAGTAACGTCAAACTGAACCTCTTGAATAAGTGTATTTTGTACATGTGCACACCTACCTGTGTCAGCTGGGCTCTCAGCTCTTTCTCCCTGGAATGATTCTCCTCCTTCAGGGTCTGGTAGTCTTTCGTTGAACGCTCCACAATCTGCTCCAATCCTAACAGAAAAGAGATAGCAGCTTTAACAAATCACTCACTGAAATGAGAATAAAGGTAGCAGATATACAGCAGATATGTTTACCTTGCATTGTCTTTGCTGCTTTCCTGTTCTCCTCCTCAGCTGTCTCAAGTTTTTCTCTCTGAAACGGAGAGGCATCAGCTTGACCACGAGCTAATCACTCAAACAGCAGCATTCTTGAACCTTGAGCTAACCAGGGAATAATGACTGGCTCCAGAAAGCATACAAGGTTGTTGGATGAAATTCTGCTCTCAACGATCCTCACAAACAAAAACACAGAGTGATTAAATAAGACGAAGCTACAGCTCCACGAACCACCCGCACAAACATTGCACTTCATTTAGAAGATGTGCTGAAGAGTTTAAGCACAACTCATGTTCTTGCTTTTCTGTCAGTGATAATAGCAAAACGACTGACTCTGTAACATTATTGTGACAATTCAGACCAAAACATTACTATAATAATTTTAACTTTTATTTTTGTGATTGATTCATGTTTCTTGATTTTTGGCACAATTGCCAAAATATCCACTTGCATATTTACTTAGAGTTAATTCTCAAAGTAAATAGCCCTGTACATCAATACAGCAACAGTTACTGAGGATTTCTTTCTTTTATTATACAGCACAATTATTTCCATGTGTTCCTCATGCTTGCTCCATATGGAACATATTAATTTTCTTGTCTTTGAATCTTTAAGGATGTTTCCCAATAGGTCTGGCATTTTCATTTATTATATATGCACTCTTGTGAGCGATGACAATATAATATTCACTTACTAAACAGTCACAATCTATTCATCCTGTGTACCAGCTAAATGATCACCTTTTAAATGTCTACACCAAAACTTCCTCCAGCTATTTTGATGAGACAGGCCTTATGTCAAAGTAGTAATTGCTGTTCAAAGTTAAAAGATCAAATTTAGGAGTTAAATGTGCTCTATATCCTGACACCACCATTTTCTATTTAAATGCCGTTGAATTGAATGGGGTTAACAGGATGAGAAAGCTGTATCGCTTGTTTGTTTTAGCCAAACATCTGTGGTCTTTTTATAGATGCCTCATCACTCCAGCCACTCACGCACACACTCAGACCTTTTGCACTGCTTCCAAGCACTTTCTTCTCCAATGTCTGCCTCTCTAGTGTTTTGTACACATTCCTCTTGTATAGTGTATATATTGTATTATATATAATTCTCCTGTCTGTTATTTATTCCTGCATTCCTGTACAGTTGGCGTGGAGCACCCATAATTTCATTGTACATGTGCAATGACAATAAAGGGCTGTTCTATTCTATTCTTTTCTATCCTATTCTATTGTCAGTAGGCAAACTGAATAAGCTGTCAGTAAGTACTGTTTGTTGAGTTCATACAGTAAGCCACAGGTAGCTGAAGAAGTAGTTTTTTAACAATGAACAACTAAAAGCAGTTCATTTCTCACAAGATTTAATAAACAGTTTATTTAAAAAAAATCTATAAAATTAATAAAATTATTTTATGGGTCAGGCTTTGAAGGGTTAACATAATCACAATAATTGCATTAAGAAAAAAATAATATACAATCAAGATTTTAAAATTAATTTTAATCCTGATCCTAATATATAAAGTGTTAAGAATGTAATTCCTGCAGTAAGTAGTTCAAAATAAAAATAAATACCTGCATTGATTTGTAATATATATATATATATATATATAAAAAATAAAAATATATAAAAATGGGAAACAGAGCAGTTTAACTTTTATTTTACCCCAATTAGTTTTTAATTTGTAGTTCATTTTGACCTTTTTTTGTACTTTTTTAAAAATAATGTTTACACATTATAAAAATTCTGGCAAATATGAAGTTTACAAACTCTGTATAAATGTATTAAAATAACATGCTTGTCATCATCAGTACTATCAATTTGTCTCAAAGGCCAAATAACTAACCATTTCTCCCAGTTCTTTTTGGAGCGGTATAGAAGTAATTTCTTCCATATAATGTATATGTTTGAAAATATTAACAGACAGTGTGGCAGTAGGACAATTTCTGAAGCCAGTGTCTTGTAATGGCTTGTTTGCATGCTGCTTCCAGAAGCTATTTTTGTCAGCACTGCTTAGTCCATCAGGGTTATAACCAAGATCTAAGATCTAACCAAGTTCTACAAACATTAAAGCCCAAGACTTAAGAAATAATGGTTGTTACTTCCTTCCAAACAGGTAGGACAAAGGTGCCAGTCAAAATTTATGGGCATGATCAACATTCCTGCCAGCAAGCCTAGATGGGTGACAGTTTACTTCAACCTTTGTTTGATTTGTCAAGCCGATATGTCTGGCTCAAGTTTCTAAAATGAATGAGCTTGCACTTTTTAACAATCTTACACACAGGGGCAATGGAATAATATGCACACTGCCCAAATCTAGGATCTTGCATCACTGATTCAAACTCAGGATTTGTACTCCTCACCTACTACAGAAATATGGGCTAGCTGAGCAAGCAGTCTCATTGTAATGTTAACGTTTGTCCATGCTGTAAGTGAAGAATACAAAGACTGGATGCAAACGTTTCACTAAAACTAAATATGTTCATTACAAGATTAAGAAAATCCCAGTCAATCCAATCAAAAGCACTCAAACTGAGTAGAATAACTTTTTCCTTTTTTTTTTTTTTTTAATTTGTTCAATAATGTGTAACACTTTCCTCACACTGTCTTGAGTTTGCATCTATTTTTTTTATTAATCTAGTTTAATCCTCACTAGTTTTTAATTTTCATTTTTACCAAGTTAGGGAGGGTCTAAAGAATTTTTTTAAATCAATAATTGTACTGAGAAAACAAGAATTTATACGATTATTCAAATGATTTTTGTATTTAATCCAGACTACAAGTAGTGTTATACATGACTGTCTCTCTTATAGATGGTTTGTTTCCTCAATCTCCAAGCCTGCAGTTTTGTTGTTTTGGGGATGATCTAATAATTTCCTTACCTCACAAATCCTATGTCTTTCTCCACCTACTCACTCATTTTGTGTACTTCTTATTTGTTTCTGACTTGTAATGCATTATGACAGCTATTTTATTGGCAATAATGCTCTCTGATTTTTTTCATTTTTGTTTAAGTTCTATGGTTTCTACTTTAAAATTATTTCCTTTTGTTTTAGTTTTATTCATTTTAAGTTTCTTAAATTATTATAATATGTGAGGTATGTGTCAGAATAGAAGAATATAAGTGCTATTACAATAAAAACGCAACACTCTGCTTTTATGTAAGCCAACCTGTACATTTTAAATAATTTTCTATTAATGTTTTTAGGCCTTTTATATTTTTATACTTGCTTGAAAAGTTCACAATAAGTTAGATATTAATAATTGAGACCAATGTAAAAAATAATGTAAATGTGAGTTATCATAACAAAGAGCTATGTTTGTCTACGTTCTCTTAGATGTATCACTTTAAAAGCCATTATTATTGACAGACAGGTAAAGTATACAAGTTCAAAGATGGGCTACAGTACATTGTCATTTCTCTGAACATGTGTATTGTATTTATTTATGTCCAGAGTCTCTTTCCTTCTTACCAGACTGGTTAGCTGTTGTTCCAAAGACGTCTTATCCTGCTGTACAGACTGAAGCTCTTTCTGCTTGCTCTCCAGGTCAACACTCAGCTCACTGATCTGTTCGAAGCACACAGTATAGACCATAAAACATACACATGTATATCTGTATAGAGCCATAAATTATGCATCATCACAGTAACTTCAACAGACCACACAGAGTATCACATTTTACTAGATGGTGGGTTGAATGAAGAGTGTTATACCAGTTCTTCTGATTTTACAATCATGTAACAATTTCAATAATAATGATAAATGATGACTAACACATTCAACAAGCAATTATGTTTCTTATAAAGCTGTGGCACAGGAATCGCTGAACAAAACACCATAGTCAAGAATTCTCTGGTGCTTTCTACAAACCTTCTTCTCCTGAGACTGAACCTGTGCCTTGAGGCTGCTGATTTGTTGCTGTGACAGAGACACAGCATCCTCCTTCTGCTGGGACGCCCGGAGCCTGAGCTGGAGATCTGCCACCTCCCTCTCTAGCTCCATTATCCTAGAGCGCTCAGACACTGTGGCCACCTACAGCAGAAAGCAGAGTCATGAGGAGGCTATGGGGCAAAGAGGAGACAGGGGGCATGAGAGAGGAGATTAGTAGTGCCTGCTCATATGTAATCATTTGCTTGGTTTGTCCAAAATGCAAAGACATTTACTTTACAGTCACATAAGTAAGGGAAACACATTAATTTAATTATTAATTTATAGCCTCATTTTCCTTTTTCATACTTACCTAATTAATTAGGGAGCCTACGGTTACTTAGCCTACTTGGGTCAGAAATCAATTAGACAGAATCTGTAAGATATGTCACCATGACATGACATGAACCTAAAACAAGCAGCTAGCTTAGCTTAGCATAAAGACTGAAAAAAGTGATGGAGCAGCCACAGTCAAACAGCTAAAAGCTGCTGTTTATGACGATTTCTGCAACTTTATCATCTTGTTAAATACGGTGTCGAAATGTATGAAATCTTCATATTCAAGATATGGCGCTTTAAAGGGAACCGCTGAATTTTCTTCCTGTTATAGACACCACAGAATGGTTATTACAACTACAGCTATTGCAATTTACCCCTGTTTGGCAAATGTATTTATTTTCATGACTGAATAAATGTTAAGTATATTATGGACGTTATCTTGGGGATAATAGAAAATATAGTCATGCTGAACATCAAATGGGTTATTTTATTGGCCTTAAGAAGTAAAGGTTTACTGAATATCAGTTTATTTGTACTTTTAAAAGAATGTATTTTTAAATATGACATATAATTGAGTAAAACATATCACAATGTTTCTCCCTTACATTAATGTGTTAGACATAAGCCCTATAATGAATGACATTTACTGTTATGAACACTACAGCCTGTAACAATCTGCACTTTTGCTATTTAATTGTGGCTGAACCAAGTAGGTATTAAATAGCCTGTTGCGGTACAAAGAAATACCAAAATGCACCAAGGAGTAGAAATGAATACATATTCAGTTATTTGAATCTTTGTGTCATCTGACAGCTTACATTCTTTATGTTAAGCTAAACTAAGTAGCCTCTGTACATTTCATTATACAATACAGGTACAAAAATCTTGAGCCAACCCTCATTTCCAAACCTTCCAAAGCTTAGATTTTAGCTTAGATCTTTTTAAGGTGGTCTTAAGCAATATTTCTCCAGGCATTCTGGAGGTCTTTCAAAGTTCTTCTTTGAACTCTGCCTACTTTTGCCCACATTTTCAGTCAACTCTTTGTACCTCACCATTTTCAAAGGAAATCCCACGCAATCTTTCACAAAAACACAATTTATTCAATTTCTTTACCTGAACCCATAAAAACTGCCAACAATAACAGTTTGATAGGCATAAAATTATATTACTGAAACAACGTGATTCCCAAAAAGCTATTAGTTTAAACCTTAGCATATGACATATATTTATATCTTGGCATATGGATATGTACATAGTCTCGTTAAAAAAAAATGTTCTGGGGAAAATGGACACGTAAAGAAGAAAGGACGAAGTGGCAGCCCCAAAAACTACAGTAGAAGTAACGCATCTGAATGTCATGTCAATAAGAAGCAGGAAAAAAATCCAGCAAAGACTTAAAATAGGACCTGAGAGATGCATATGCCCCTTCAGTTGATTCATCTACTGTTCACTAAATCCTCATCAGAAATGGTCTCAATGGAAGGGTGACTGTCAAGAAGCCATTCTTAAAGAAGGAAAAGGTTTAAGTATGGTAAATTACACAATAACTGGACTTCTGGATGGTGATCAATCCAAATTTTAAAACCTTGATATTACATACAGAAGAGGTCAGGAGAAAGCAATACTCACTGTTGTACCTATCTGTAAAACATGGTGGAGGTTCTGTCACAGTGTGGGGTGCATTTCAGCCAGTGATGTTGGAGATCTTGTCAAAGTTAATGTAATTATAAATGGATTTTGATCCACCACATAATACTACTTTGAAACCATCTGATTGGCAATGCAACATTTTTCAGCATGGCAAACACACTGTCAATGCAATACACACACACACTGGAACACTATGAGTCCCGGCTTGGCCTCCCCATAGCTCAGAACTCAACATTACAATATTGAAGCAGTGTGATCATCTTAAAATGTAAAAATGTTTTTTTTTTTTAGAGCTTTAGAATGTCCCTCAGGAAGCCTAGAGAAATATTCCTGAAGACTTCAGTTCAGGTTGTGTTGAAGAATAAAGGTGGTCATACCAAATATTGGCTTTAAAGCTTGTAAGAATGGTTTAAACTCTGTTTTTGCCTTATATACTGGATTTCCATGTGTGTTTGCACTTGTTTTAATAATAAAGAGATGAGGGATGGCTTAAGACCTTTGCACAGAGAGAGAGATTACATCAAGAACTTTGGCTATACAACTGGCTAAAACAAACCAAACATTCATTCATAAGAAAAAAATCCACTCCCACTGGAAAGAGAGGTGGCAGATCTGCAGCAAAGTTCCAACAACCAGCAGAAGACCTGGTCCAAATGGGAATTTATTGCTTTACTACAGAAGCGTTTGACTCATCAAAAATATGTCAAAGCTTCAGGTTAAAAGACATAGGATGGGAGTCTTCTACATTTATCTTAAGGTCAGCAAGTCCCATGAAAAGGTCAGGTAGTGAAAGGCTCAAACACATACTATTTGTTTGCTCTCCAGGGCTCTGATGGTTTCAGACATCAGATATCTGAAATATGATCATCTCAGGGCCTTCAGGTACAGACCCCCAGTCTAAAACAGAAGGTTTGTGAGGAGCACAAAAGCTGGGTTTAAAGAGAAGGACACCAAAACAGTTGTTAACATTGTTTCAAACAGTGACCAGTTGCAACAGGACCCAGCATAAAATAAATATGAATTATTTTCAACTTTGAATCATGCAAAACTACTCTAGTAGAGTCCCGGAATAATTACATGACATTGACAATAAGCATAATAGGTATACTTTCATCTGTCAGCTCCCTACATTGATAATGTTTGTTTACACCTCCTGCATACTCTATCACATAGTCCAAACATAACAGTGCATGTCATAAGAGCACATCTGAAGTGGACTATCTCCTGTTGTGTGCTACATATGGGAAAGGACAACGTCACCGATTTAATGAGCTAACTGTCCTGAAATTGTTGCGAAATCGTGCCCACACACCTTTATTTACAGAATAAAAATGATAGGGCACGGAACTGGTTTCAATATTCGGAATTAAAATGTATATGAAGCAAAGCAACATATTGTTGACATCTCTACATTGTTAGTTTGTAAAGTTTGTAAAGAAAAAACATGATTAAAGGCAAATCTGTGCAAACAACAAGACTGATCCTTTGTTTCTTTGATGCTATGCATCAGTGAGTTATTGTGAAGGATGACATCTACAGGAGTAATAATGTTACTGGTAAAGACAAGGCAGTATTCTCAAACAGACTGCATTTTACACCACTTTTCTAGCTTCCAAGCACTCACACAGCTGTGACACACTGTTTTGTGACTCAGTACTTTGCTCAAGGACACTCCGAGATATAGAGTGGAGGATGTTGATGGCTTATTTTCTGAGACAAAATCATGCAAAAATGCTTGATTTTGCTCTTTTCATGGGATTTGTTGATAGGAGTAAAATGTTGAAGGATTCCACCCTTATTCTTTAAAGCCAACTAAGTCTAAAGAACCATAATCTCCAAAAAATATCCTTTAATAAAGCTTTATGCACATATGTATATTGTTTAGTATAAACAATAAACATGGGTTATCTGGAAAGCTCAAAGCAGATGAAATGTTAATGTCCCTATTGCAGGGCTGTGGACAATTTGCATGGTGTTTGCATGCTGCAGTTCCTTCAGTATATGCCAGTTGTGATTATTAAGTCTAGCGGGGGAAAAAGGCTGTGGCACTACAACTGCCAGAATTACCCTAGTGTCCTCTAAATCCCTCTGGAGTTTTTCAGCTTTGGTCTTTTCAAAGAGCAGGCTCTGCTCAAGCTCCTTTATGTGGACATGCTCCAGCCTGGTCTGCGTCTGTTAGTAAAAGAGAGCAGGAAGAGAGGAAAAACAAACACCATTGCGAACACTGAGCTGCCAGCTTTGTGCCACAGACAGAAAGAAGGCAAGACTTTAAAGAGAAGACCAGGAAGTACAAAAGCACTGATGGTTTGCAGCATTTCAGCTTTTTTGTTTGGAGTATCCAGAGTTAGTTACTGTGATCATCTCTTTCTTTCAGATACTTTTGTTTCCATTTCATGAAGCAATTGAACAAGACTAATCCGGGAGTGAGAAAGATGCAGAAAAGACATGCACGATGAAGGCATAAAAAAAGTGAAGACAAAAGCGGCATTCAAACACAGACATGTGGACAAACAGATAATGAGAGTAATGGTAATTTAAGTGCTGCAGATGGGTAGAAAAATCTGAGATGAATAAATGAAAAGAGCAGGAATAGAACACAAGTCTGAACAAAAAAAGATAAATGATTGATAGAGTGCAGGAAAGGCAAAAACATTATGCAGCAAGTCTGATTTAATCAACTTCTCATTTTTTGGAAGAAAATGATCATCAGCTTTATGGTGTCATCCTAAGTTGTGAATTAAAAAGAGTCAGGAATCACAGTGAAAATCAAACTAACATGTCACTCAGTGGAACGCCGAGTTGACAGTGATGATAAACTATTCATCTTGGTTGGAGTCAATAAATCATACCAGACTTTCATTAAAGAAGTATCAGCCTGATCAGTGAGAGGCAGACAGCTCGGGTGAATAGGACAAGTGAGAGAACATGTTTAATTGAGAATCGGATTATGTAACCACATTTACCTCGAGGTCTCCCTTGGTGATGCATGCCTCTTCTACTCGAAACTGTAGGTCCTCCACTTTCCTGTCAAACAGGGACAATAATAAAATCTTCTAAAATCACAACACACAAGTGGCTCAGTCATTAAAACCCTACAGATTTACTGAAGAGCTGGAACAAGCTGATACTGCCAGTCATTCTGGCAGCCTTCTTATTTCAAAGAAAGAACCTTCTCTGTGAAAACAGGATGCTGCTCTTTTTCTCCCTCTTGTATTAAATGAGGCATTTCCAAAGTATGCATTTCAGGGCAGACGGTATCGTTGTCATGTGGATGACAATCAGAATGATCTACCTGCTACAACTGACAGTGCTCATCCGGAAAAAACTGACTATTTAGAAGACAGCAAATCCTAAATGGCAAAAAATTCATCTTAACTAAATTGCTAATATCTTTGCTCTGTTAAAAGCTTAACGGGTGCTTGATTTTCTGTTGACATATGCACAAACTACAGCTAAAAAGCTTTTACTATGTAAAAGCAATTGCTAAATTAAAGCAAGTTTAATTTCCTAAGGACTTAGAAAAAGATTCCCATGCTTGTCTCACCTCTCAGCTGGACTAAGATGTAACTCTCTGTGTATAGGTTTGTACAGGTTTAGGCTGTGGCTCAGGTGAGGTCGCAGGTCACCAACCAGGTGATAGATCAGTCTTTGATTCCTGCTGTCTTGGGCAAGATACTGCACCCAAAGCTGCTCCCAGTGGATCAAATGGATGAAGTCTGCTTATGTGAATGGGAGAAAGCGCTTAGGTGTAGATAAAAGCGCTGTAAAAATTAATTTGTGTGTGACTGGGTGAATGAGACTTGTAGCAGAAAGAGTTTTGAGTGTTTAAAAAGGTACTATATAGGTATTAGTCAGTTTATTATACTTTTTCCTGATTAAAATTTATTCAAAACAAAGCTGCTAGAAGTTAAAAGGGTACAATGAAGAGGCAACACATCACTACTGTTTTAGCCCAGCTGCCCTGGGTACCAGTGTACTATAAAACCAAGCTTTTTATAGATCTAGTAATTCCATATTTTGTCCCCAGTCATCCTCGAAAGAACTCCTTCCCACTCTTGCCTAAATGTTGCTTATCATGCTAAGCTATTCTTAAGTCCCAGAATATAGATATGGAGCTGGTTATAGGTAAAGTCAAGTCAGCCACCTCTTCTCCTCCTCCAGCTGGTTGAGCAGCTCCACTTTGTCTCTATCTGCTGCTTCTACCATCGACCGCAGCTGATCCATCTTGGCCTCCATCTCCACTGCGTACTGCGGCATACAGAATTAACATGAGTGCACACATCACAAGTAAACTGTTAGATGTTGGTGACAGACCACACTTTGTTTGACCTACTGATGCCATTTTCAAAATGTGATATTGTTTCATTTTCTTATTTATTTATTCTGAAATTCTGAACTGTTCACGTGTCTCACCTGATCCCGGCATTTCCTCAGCAGAGTCAGCTCCTGCTGCACCTCTCCTGCATGGCTGGTTGCTTTTGCCACCTCGCACCTCTCCAGGTCCCTCTCTGCCAGCAGCTGCTCGATGTGCTGCTGCTTCTCCTTCAGAGCCTCCTGCAGGGCTGTGGTGCCTGAAATCTTACGAGCGTACCGAGCTGACGTTTCTGTCAGCTGTAAAAATGACACAAGCACTCGTGAATCACACTGCAGATGTTAAATCATGCACCACGCAGATTAACCAGATATCTCACCAGTCCTGCTCGGCTGGGTTTCCCACTGATTGAGGAGGTGGCGGAGCTGATGGAGCTGATGGAGGAAGCGCTGGGGCTTCTTTTGAGAATGGACCTCCTCCGTGAGCTCTTTGCCTTGGAAGGGGTGGTACAGGGGAAGCCAATTCGGGTCACCTTGTGAACTGGAGCAAACAGGCCATACCTGGGCATGCACTGGAAGTACCTGAGGAGGAGACAGGTTGTACTATGCAATTATCCTCTGTCATATGTACTACAGACAGAGCTCAGAGTATTGTAAATTTGCTATGCAAATAAAACTAAAAATCTGTCTGTGCTCTTTACCTGGTTCCAGCTACAGCGCCATCATTCTTGCCTAGAGGTTCATCTAGTTCGACTCCACACCAGTCTCCCTTAGCAAAGTCTGTCTCTCCGAGAAACCTCACCACTCCTGCCTTGGTACCACCAACCTACACACAAAACAATTCATGCAAATTCATTTTTATCTAAAAATGTTATCTTTTTTCTATTTACAATAACGGCTTCAATCTAGTGGAATTATTCAAGGTGAAGCAAGCAATTTATCGAACTTGAAACATTTACACAAGCAGCCCTAGGGAAAAAAAAGCACTGAGTAGTGTAGCAATAAACTTTTCTGTGAGGCTCCATGTCTACATCACTGATATTCTGCCCTAACGCCAGCCGTCACAGTGGATTCAGTCATTCTTACCAGCACTCGGTCTCCCAGCCTTAGCTCCCTTCTGTTCTTCTTCGTGGAATCTGGGTCGGAGAGGTTGGACACTGACTCACTGGATGTCAGGATCCGGTTAAGTGCTCCGCCTGTCTTAATGGCGGTGCCTGGAGCTGAAGGAAGAAGAAAAAAAACAAATACAAGAACGATCACAGGGTCCACATTTGTCAGTCACTTTGTAAGAACATCTTAACTGAAGCAAAACTGTGAGATGTCCCAAATGCTATTTTGTTTCTTCCAGTCTCTGGCTGTGATCAACAGCCTTTATTTAAAGCTGTTAAAGCTGGAGGTGGGGTGATGTGACCAAAGTCTGATTTTAAAACTGGAAATTTGTTTGACAAATTCATTCTAAACACTAGGTAAAGAAAATGGCTGTGCTGTGAAATCAACTGTGTGTCTACCTAAAATAACAAGGCAGAGAAAACACTATAAGCAGCAGAAGGTTTGTTACTTTTTTTTTTTTGTATCTTTAGAGACCAAGATCCTTGTTGCAGAGCAGTAGTCTACTACCTATAGACTTTTAGCTAGGTGCTTAAAAAGTTTTATGGCAAAGTTTCTAAGTCAGCAACAGTGAGTTGAATTGAAGCAGGACGATGACTGTGAGAGAGGTACTCAAGGTAAGAGGGCCAAGAGCACTTGGCATTAAGAAGTTTATCTTCTCTTCTACTATCTGACTAATTTTTATTTTACTTTAGTTAGTTATTTTCCAAAATGTAGCTTTGTACATTTAACTTTTAGTGTTGAACAGGACAGAAAGGAGAGAAAGAGAGAGAGAAAGCAGGGAGAACAGCACACAGGAAATGGCCTGGGATGGAATCTAGCCTCTGTGGTGGCCTTGAGGCATGTGTGTCGCCCACTTAACCCTGAGTGATCAAACTAACATTCAAATTTCAAACTACATCCAAAGGTAACCCTGACAACATGGAAAAAAAATCTCTTAAATATAGCACGACTATAAGGGAATTTTAAGAATAAGCAAATGGCTAAAGTGGATGTTAACCATCTGCTGTTAAACCCATTAGTCAGAAACAAACACACACACACACACACACACTCACACACTATTTTCTCTTTATGCTGCAAGTAGGAAATAAACTCCCTGGTGCCTCTCTCAGTCTCTCTACTCTGCAATCAATGTTAAAGGATAGAGGATAGTGGAGCATGGCTCTTGTGCAACATTAAGGCTAAGATACAAGTCTTTCCCTAAGTTTAACAAAGCTGATAAGGGCATCTCTGAAAATATTTGGTCTGTAAAGCACAGTTATCCACCCTGTTATGTTTTCACAAATAAACTTACTAGATGAAGTAGTGCCAGCAGGTGCTGCCTCGCTTGTTGCGGAGACTCCTTGTGTTGGGCTGGCCCGGCCTCCATTCGTCTCCTTCTCTGGCAGTGCTGTTCTGGACAGCTTTGAAGGCCGCGTGAATATCCCCCGTCCGTCCTCACACTGGAAGTACCGGACCCCTGCCACAGAGCCATCGTTTTTCCCGATCGACTCGTCCAGCACAATGCCCGCCCACTGGCCGGGAGCAAACTGCGTCCCTCCAACAAAGTGCACATAGCCAGGCTTGTTGCCGTTCACCCAGACTCTCTCTCCAATTTTAAAGTCTGTGTTTCCATCTTGGACTGGTGAGGTCACACTGCCAGGGGACTTTTCAGGAGGAACTGGCTTCGAGGTACCTGCAGTTGGAATCATGTTTTAATAAACCATAGTTAATAATCTTAAATATTACTTTTTTATAGTTAGATTTAAAAGGTGCATTTTTTGCCAAAAAGAATTAGGTTAATTAGGTTAAAACAAATGAAAATCAAATTTATTTATTGGATTTTCCTTGGTTTTGTTATTATTTATTAAATTATTAATAAACACCAAGTCAGAATCCAAGGAATCATATTGTAATTAGTTGGAAAAGTTGTTGGACTGGTGCACCCATAGTAGTACGAGGAACAGATTAAGTTCTAGGGAGATTTAACCCCCAAAAATGCTTCTGTTTGGGGATTAGTACCTGGTGAGAAATGTCAGTATGATCTGTTTAATACAGTCTGCATTCTAAAAAAAAATCTGCAGCTGTAAACATTTTGAGTTTCTTGTAGTCTTTCTCCATTTTCGCTTCATAAATAATGCTGAATCCAAATAACAATCATCCAAAGACTGATTTAAGGATGTAGATGATTAAAAAGAAAAGCACCTTTAGTGATACTATATACAGAAATACACATGGAGGTCCAGCACACTTTGAGAAAACTCACTGATAAGTTCTGTAGTTAAGAACGGCCCAAACAGATACAAACGATAGCATGACACTTCTTGTTGACAGAATTACACACTTTAATAAACAGACACAATCTTGAGGGTTTTTTTCTTCAACAGCTTCTTACCAGATGACGGTGATGTCCGTGATGGAACGCCGGAGGGACGGACTATTTTACTGGGGGGTTTTAGCCCACTGGCTTTGCCTGATGTACTCATGGCTCCTTGTTTGTCCATGGCTGGGGGGGGCCTATTGAAGATGAGGGATTAGGCCTTCCCCACCACCTTACACGGTCACAGTATGATAAACAGGAGCTGGCAAAAAGAAAAGAAGAATGTATCCTCAACAAAAACAAATATAAAAAGATGACAGTGACAATAAAGAGGACACTGAAAATGCTACATCCAGATTAAGATAATCAACTTTTGGTTATTTCCTTACCTGGATGACTAAGCATGCATTAAGAAATAAAAAGATGACATGTCAATATCAAGGCAATTTCATGTGTTTTAATTTTTTAATTGTAAAAATCTAAACTGGTTATAAACTATTATACAAAAAGATAGATTTTAAATTTAAATTCTAAATCGTTCTGGTTATTTTGAATGTGTTTTTTGTTAATCAGCATCAAAAATGCCTTATTAAATATTTTGTGTTCTTTCTTGTCTTAGGACTTTTCATGTGTGACTGTAGCCCATTCACAGAGGCCTACAACCCCCACAATTACATCAGTGTCTCAGTGAGAGCTGTTGCTCTGCTCAGTGAGGCCTCAGTTTGTCTCAACACCTCCTACTGTATGTCACTAAGTCACAGCCCAGTGTTTATTACAGAGCTGTTCATTATCATCTGTGAAATCACTGTCATATTCAGCTGACCACATGGTATGTCTCCAGTTTCAGCTCACATGCCCATTAGTAGAAACATCTCTGCTACCATTTAATTCACAAGGTACGTATATGAGTCACACTGACTACAACAAGAACGTCTTTGGACATTAAAGCTAAGCGACTAAAGCCACCAAGCACTAGATGTTCATGGATGGAAGCTAAAGGTAAAAACTCATTTCAGGATGTTGGAAGACAAAATGTGTTGATTTATTTGGTTGTAAAATGGTTTATTTCAGACAGCCATACATCTACCCCAGGTTTACCGACTAGTGTTTCTAGACAACAACGTTTTAAATATTAAAAAACATGTGTTACACCATTTATTTATATGTCAAATTCAGATGTGTGTTTCCACATGCTATAATGGCCCAACCTGAAAAGACAAGATTTTCACCTTTCATTAACCAAAGCTCAACATTTTTACAAAATGTTAAGATTTTGTAAAAGGTTTCAACAAACCGTTCACGAAATCTTCTTATCAAAGAGATGGGCAGGGTGAGATGAGTTGTATTAGCTTAGACGCCAGTCACTAAATAACAAAATTAGCGTTTGACATCAAACAGACTATATTGTGCTTCCAAGGAGCCAGACTTTGTTGTAATTTTTGAAGTGCTCTTGGGCAAAGTTGTCTAGGCTTTCTGCAGGTCTTTCAATGCTTTCAATGACATTGGCTGCTTTTTCACTCATTTCCAGTCCAATCTTTGTACCTGACCATTTTCAGAGGAGTGTTTTTTATTTGGTTCTATCAGCTACTTAACACTGACCTATGAATCATTCAAGTATGTAAAAGACACCTGAGTCAAGGGATGAACCAACTTAGCAAAAGAGCTGTTTTAAATAGTTTGTCATGGCACTTTGTTACTAACACCCAGTTGCAAAAACACATATTTTTTTCACATTTCTTTAGCTAAATCTATGAAAAATACCAAAGATAACACGGTTTGACAGGCATAAAATATTATTTTTTCAATAACAAGGTTATTCCCAAAGAGCTATAGCCAAAAAACATGGCATATCTCAGCATGCTGTGCAACGTCCTTTAAAAAAAAAAAAACAGCTCCTAACATAGGACCTGAGAGACACATTTGGGCCTTCCATTGATCTATTTTGCTGAAGCCTCAAGGAAAGGAAAATGTTGGTATAAAAAATGTACACAAGAACTCGACTGAAAAATCAATGGTCCACAGTCACAGTGTTCAATTGCCTTAAAACAGGATTATGAATCAAGAAACCTCCTTTAAATAATTATAATTAAATTAAGTGCAGAACAGAACAGACAGAAAACAGAGGCCAGTGGGAGATTTTCCCTAAACGTCACAGTCGAATACCAGCACCAGCAGTACAGACATGAAAATACAGGTGAAAAGTTTTTATGAATAATCTTAGCTGAAAAATCCGGACAGCTTTTTGATTATGTGTTAATTTGATCCAGTATCTTGAAAACTTCCAAAGATGATGTTTGGGTTATAAAGAAAAATCTAATTAAAGAAGATGTGTCTTTCATGAAAGACACATCTTCTTTATTGTTTGTAAGATACTGGAGAATATGTTCTTTTTATATGAAATGACAACATCACAATGGACATATTTACATGGAGAGATATAACTGATAAGAAATCTTTAAGAATTCGAAAAATAGCTTCATAATGGAGGCAAATGTTGTTAAATTATTCTCAAAAACAGATGTTTAAATCTAACTCAAATCTAATGGGACTCAGGGGCACCAGTTTTCCTCCTGGGCCACCAAAGACTTAACGCAGCCTTGTCTCCGAAGCAACCGGCACCGTGAGCAGTACCTGCTCTGTCCATGGTAATAAAAGTATATCATACTCATTTAGGTCGACCTTTTTAGTTGGAGCACTAAATCGTTTCTCACAACACTGAAGAGAAATCCTGTGCAGGTAACATTACTTCAGAGGTCTTCCCCCGCCCAGCAGGTGTTGCCAGACCAACACAACAAGCACACCTACAGCTGTCATGCATCAGCCTGCTCTCCATTCTCTGCTGCCAGCTCACTAACGACCATTCAATTATCTCCGGTTTTGCATGATCACACAAAAGCAATTAATGAAGGGAGAAATCGTTAGTGTACATAACAGACACATAAGAAGACTGGTGTGTGTTGTTTGTGTGGGCTGGGCTCTCTGTATCTATGGAGCTAGTGAGATAACTTGGATTTTTACCCGCCACACTTTCCCACTAGGCATCCTGCACATTTAACCAATACCGGCGGACTGACTGGCATGTCATTTAGCAGCAGATTATAGTGATTTACGTGAGGTAACAGGCACTTGTTTTTTTTTTTTAATCATATTTTGCATCCTGTTAGCTAGAGCCACGGTGGTTGCTGGTATGCCAAAGCTAGCTAGCTTCAAAACAGCAATAACGCACAAACTGTGGTTAATATAAGACAACTAACACTCTAATGAGGCGATATTAAAGCAGACTAAACACAGACAACAGTGGGGAAAAAAGCTGCTTTGAGAGCTTACTTTGTCTCGTTAGATGAACTGGGTCTCAGTAAGGAATGTCGTGAGAAGGTGCAGCGTACCTTGCACCGTTACATGTTTTTTCCAACAGCTACTGTTTCCCAGCCCAGCCCCGACTCACACAATCTGACGTCACTCTTGGAAATGATGCTGCCTTCACAGCCCCAACATAAGCTCGTGAACTGTGAAGCCTAGTTGTAAATTTGGGGATCTGAGGTTACTATCGTTGCCAAAAATTAAGGTAATTCTGGAAATGAACTTAATATTTTTGTTAGCGTAAAATAAAACTAGAGTAGAGAAAAATACAAAATGTGAATTAAAAAATAATATTTACTTAGGTAATATAACATTTCAAATATCAGGAAAATATTTTGATCCGTTTTATCAAATTTTTCACAACCAAAAGGAGGAAGATACAATGTTGCGTGAGTTAATATGGGCTGGGATATCTGCATTACTGTCAAAGTGTTGTTTTGTTTCTTTGTTTTTAATGATATTGTGAACTTCAGTCTAGCCCCTTAAAAATATCACATATCAAGGAGTAATAAAACAAAAACTGAAAGTAAATAGGGAAACTCACAATGGAAATTATCTGAATCTACATTAACTAAAAAAAATGCTAACTAAAAATACATAAAATACTAATAATAAAATGTCATCAGCAGTTATTGAAATGCAATTTCTTAAAGTGGGAAAAGAAAAAATAAATAAAATTCTTAACACCTCACAGTAAAAATAAAGGCAAGTACTGACATAAAAATGTACTTTTGTAGATGTACGCTATTGTCACTGACGCATAATGCGAGAGCTTCATTTTGCTGCTTTAGCTCTCTGAATCATAGCTTTGTTTTCTACACTTTGCGCAAAGCTGAAAAAGAATAGCTCACTGGATTCGTTTTCAATCGACTGTTTTTGTAAAAACTGAGGAAAAAACAAGAAATATTATCACAGTCCCTGAACCCCAAAGAGACATATCTAAATAACTTAGATATCTAATTTACTGTCAACAACTAAATGATTTTTATTGGATTTTTTTCAAAGCAAAATATTTTTAAAACTTTTCAAAGGCTAATTTTACCACCCACCTAACTATGGAACAGCCATTGTTTAAAATAAATAAATATTTATTTATTTACGACCTTAGTGAAAGTACATTATTAGTAAGTAGAAAACATTCAAAAGTAAAAGTGCGCAAAATGTGCTTGGTTCCATTCAGACACTGAAAAGTGGACCAAAAGAACTATGTAATGTTTAGGCGTAATCTTAATTTTTTCTTTATTGAAAACAAAATGTGACAGGGTACACAGACTGAAATGTTATACAAGCAGAAATACACTTGCAAAGGCATTTACATACACAGTGCGCTTTATTCAAACTAGCTGAAATTATCTGCAAACCATACTAGACTATCTCAAAAAACCTCCCTTTGCATGTGGGTTTTGCCCTGATAGTTTGTTAGCACTAATGTGAGCTAAACTTTTCTGTGGCTGTACAACCATTTCATTCAATAAATATTATTTCAGTGGGCAGCCAAAAGATCAGTGTTACACTTGAACTGCCTAATAAAAACATTAAAACCAACCTTATCAAGTATCGTGGATACATGAGCCGATGGCATCTATGTGAGATGTTGCCTTGACAAGCTTTTAAGTTCATTCTTTACTCACCTGCCCAGCTACTAGGGAAATGTAATTGTAAGCTACTAACGACAGGTAAGTGGCTTATAATCACAAAGTACATCCAAAGTCACAACAGGTGCATCATTGCAATAAAAGCACTACACCACTAAGATGTATAGTAAGTGAGTCATTTTGTTCATAATTACAGCAAAAACTATTTGACATTTAATTTCAACTACAATAATATAAATGTTTTCAATAGCCAGGAGTTTACCATGCATTTGTGTATTCAGGTGGATCTTAGTTTCCCTACAGAATTAGAACAGGGACAAGCAGCTGGCTTTACAGCCTTCTATCATCTATGGTGGAAATGTCATTCTCTGATGACTTTTTCTCATCTTTGTCGCTGCTTCTTCTCAACAGTTTGTTAAGGACCTTGTTGAAGGCTCCACTGAAGGCAGGGCTCGAGAAATAATACAAAACAGGGTTGAGGACACTGTTGAAGTAAGTCAAACACACTGACGTGTAGAATGCCAGGTTGGCTTCTTCAAAGTATTTGCATTCATTGTACCATACCTTGAGGACCCACACTGCAATACGCGATATGGTGCTGGGGAAAAAGCAGATGATAAAGATTAAAGCCACGGCCAGGATGAACTGAACGGCCCGTTTGATTTTCCCCTTCTTGTCCACAGTCCGGATTCTCAGCTGCCATGTAATTCTGATGGTGCAGAAGGCCACGATGGCAGTGGGCAGGAAAAACTGGACAACATAGAAAGTGTTATGCCAGGTGGAAAGGGGACTAAAGCCCATGCAGATGTTGAAACTTTCACACTGCGTACGGTTGTTGTTGTAATAAAAGTGCTGATCAGCAAGAAGGTACCCCGTAGCAAGGAAGATCAAGCACCAGAGGCCAAATGAGACCCAGAAAGCATAGCCCAGCCCCATTTGGTTGATCCGATTCGACGGGTGGACGATCTTGAAGTAACGATCTACAGCCACGGCCGTGAGGAAAAAGATCCCAGCTGCGCGGTTGGCTGCCAGCAAAAAGAGCAAGATGCGACACGGGATGTCACCGTAGAGCCAGTTTTTCCCACGCCTGTAGTAATCTGCTCGGAAAGGCAAGCAGAAGAGCACGATGGAGTCTGCAACTGCCAGGTGAGTGAGGTACACAGCGTTGGGTTTCCATGTGTCCATGTGAAAGATGAACATCCACAGGGCGACAAAGTTCCCCGTTAGTCCAAACATGAACTCCAGGATGAGAACTGGAGGCAAAACTTGGTCCAGGATGGGAGATTCGAAGGCACAACAGAGATCTGTGACTGTGAGATTCATCTTCTGACCCATCAGAGGAAACGGCTGCTGTAACATACAGTGTCGGTAAAGAAAGGCTCCACCAGGTGATTTCTTTGGAAACTGAATCGTGTTTGCGCATATGCAAAAGGTGCTCAGCCAAACATACTAATCTTTATGTGGAGTGAACATCTGTGCACTCCGTTATCTATGGGGAAGCGGTATTGACCCAAAGGAGCATGGAAACAACTGTAAATGTTATCTGTCTGGGGAGTGCACCTTCATTATAAAACTATTATGCAGGGGAATAGGTTTACTCACGAGTATTGAGTGGGATGGATGAAAAACAAGTAACCTGCGGCCATTTAAGTAACTAAGATAAAGCAGCATATCAGAGCCCTGAAAAAGAACTCATTTTTAATGCTTTAAAAATAACAGACACACAACCATTAGAAGAAAAAAAGTCAAATGTGGAAAGAGTGTAAGGGTGAAGGAGACTGAAATTTATTAGCCTACAGTTTTGCTTGAGTGAAGAACATTTGGGAAGGATTCATGTCATACCACACCTTTGGCAAACGAGAGAAAGCAGCTATTAACTAAAAAAAAAAATGCCAAGTGAGTGGCTGAGTCCACAGCTTTTTATGTACAGTAAATAAAATAGGTATAAAATGACTTAATGTGTACATTTGGCCAGGTCGTCGCTGTTACAGGTCACATCCTTTCAGCAAAAGTGCATATTTGGTCTTCACTTCTTGACTTCACCCAGATCATCAATGCTGTCATCATCCACCTACAACGCACAGAGAGACACGGAGACTGAACTGTGTGTCATGTTTGAGATTATAGAGGACATTTTCAAAAGCAGTTCAGAAAATCCGCTTTTCACACCGTCCACAGACCCACGACACTGTCCTGTGCTATTATTTTGGATTGAATGAGTTCTAGCCAATTTATATTGACACTAACATATGCTGCTGTTGAGAACAATATAGTTATTATGGCATTTATTGTTTTACTGCCCAGCCCTAGATGGCACCTTAAGATTTGCATAAACAAATGACTCAATAAAACTGAGCGAACGTTATAAATAAGAGAGTGCCAAAATTCCTCCACAACACAGCAACATACTGAGGGGGGTGGGGGCACTTATTTTTTTAAAAACACATTACTGTAGGGACACAGTATATACACCAGTCCCTCACATACATACTGTACAATGTAAAGTACTCTTATGCATGTCTCCCCTCTTCTTGCAAATGTTTGCTGGAGTATGCTGTGTTGCACATGCAAGCAACAGGAAGCTAACTGCAGTTCACTTAAAGGCAGCCGGTGTCACTGATAACAACTTGAACTTTGTTACGTTTTTACAAATTGCCAGTGAGAGAGTAAGTTAAGAATGAACCTTTTCAGCACACCCTGGTTTTCTCCAGCTTACCTCAGGCCACTTCTCTTGAATGACGTCAATTATGTCGTCTGTAAAATCTCCCTGAATGATTATTTCATCCTCTGCTGTAACTGAGGCACCACAAGAGAATTTCTGGGCAAAGAATCGCTGAGCCTCTTTAAGGTCGATGTCTGCAAGAGTCAAACCAGAGAATCATGTTAAGAATAAAACATGAAGGGAATAAGATTTTGGCAGCCTAGAGGATAAGGACAGCACAAGAGCTCTCACCAAATGTCGCCAGGCCACACACCCGTGTGACGTATTTCTTCTTGGCTCTTGGGATCTTTGCTATTGTAACTTTCTGAGGCACAGTCTTCTTTTTCTGTTTGATCTGGCCTCTTCCACCTTAAAAGGTCAATTAAAATGAACCGGATTTAAACTCATGCAGTGTTAAGTCGCACACAATTAAAGCACTGATAAAAAGTGAAATGCAGACAACATGAAGCAATCAATCCTTAGCTATCATTTGAATCCTAAAGACTTACTGGAATCAGTAGACTCAAGTTTATCAGACCCATGTCTTAAAATGAACCTATGAGGTCTCAGAGTGTAAATAAACCTTAAACAAGGCAGGTTTCATACTTATTCCATTACTTTATATGTAGGAAATTTGATGCACTATAGCAGTGAATCATGAACCAGTAGATTCTGATTCCTTTTCCCTCTGACGTTTACGTACCTCTCTTCTGTTTCTTCTTTTCCTCCTCCTCGCCTGCAGGAGGAGCATCTCCAGTGCCCGGTTCCTGCTTAGGCGCATTCGCTGCTGGGCCAGTGGGACAAATGGAAAATGGAACAACATTAAACCCACTCCCTCAACAACATGTTTAGCTTTCAAGGGATTATTATGCAGCTTGAAAGCCTGGAATCATTACAGATCTTTACAGCAAATCGTTTCACCTTTCAGGCCTTGAAAGTCTGTTTTAAACAATTAAAAGCCAGTTCTGTTCACACTGTGGTGAACCTTGCAAAGACAGGACCTCTAGAACTCCAAAACTATATTTTTAAAGTACACATGACAATCAAAAGCATTTCATGTAGCATGGAGCTGACCAAAAATTCATCACACTAAATGTTATCAATCCAAAGAGCAGCGTGAGAAAAACTTTAATGTCAGCATGACCTAAATGAGCGATTCGAGAGATCAGTTTATTCACAACAGCTGGCTAAGTACCAGTTTGGTATTATAACATATATGATTTAGCTTCCACAGAACAAAGTCAGCCTGAACAACGTCAGAGCCTGCTCAGAGCAGCAGTGTAAGGGAACTCTGAGCTTTTTCAAATAAAGCATTACTGTTAGAGAAAAAATAATCCTGACTGACTGTGAGGGACCCAGCAACTGCAGCTAATATTAGAAAATTGTGGCTTTTGTTGGAGTCAAAATGTTAAGTCTATAATTATCACCTCATCTAATCTTTTTAGAGGAAGGCTATTCTGTTAATGTCCACAACTGTATTTTTAGTCCGTGAATGACCCACGATTTCAAAATAATGTTCATGGCTGTTTTAGTGCAGCCCCTCGGACCATCTGTCCCTCTTTAAGACAGTCTTTTCTGACGTACCTGAGATGACCATATTAGAAACAGTCCCTCTCTATGACATCAAACACATCCAAGAGTAGAATAACCTGCCTGAAACATGAGTTTTTAGAGCAGTCTGAAACCTGAAATTTTGGCTCATTACTTGCACCTACACTGACATTTAAAACTATGACCATGATCAATAAGAGCATCCAACTTGCAAAAATGGTTACATTCATTCATTATTATATATCTAAAATCTGAAACGCCACTCACCTACAGTCATCCTGGCAAACACATCTGGAAAGTTCTTCTCCAGCCACTGCCTACATTTAGCTGGCTCAGGCATGTACTCACAGTACTGCAGACACAACACTGCAGTTATTTACATTGCAGCAGAAAAAATACCCCCAACTGAATATTTATAGAAAAGTGGGTCACACAACTAAATATGGAAACTGATAGTCAAACTCACCTCTGTAGGCAGAGAGCACACTGCAGAGAGAGAGAGAAACAAATCAAAAATTAATGTCACGTTTTGAAAAGGGGCCACCGCAAAACAATTGAAGATGAAGTGTGGTTTTGATGAGTGGTTTTATATACTGCACCTCCACAATAAAGAACTTTCATTGGGTACTTTGAATCAGGGTCAGCTGTCCCTTGCTCTGATCTGCTTTCCAAGGACCCAGATTCCATCTCAGTAGTAGCCATCAGAAATTAACTAGAAAAAAAGGGACAATGAACACAGGGCACACACAACATTTATCCAACTCATGTTAAATACCAGTAGTTTGTGAGTTGTGTTTTAGGATTACAATTAAAAAATACCACAGAAAGATGTGCTTTCTTTTGTTTTTAAAATGGGTGCAAGTTTTTTGTTCTTTAAACTGACAGTAAATGGCAAAAAAAAAGCCTTTTAGAATTTACAATATCACAACATTCCCAAAGATATTCAGTTTACCAACATTTCACAAAGTAAATGTACATATTCAAAAAGAAAAAATGGTAACTTTATATCTATATTTACCACGCACAGACACTTTGATGAGATGCCAAGTATATTAAGGCAACGCAAAAATATTCAGCAAGTTCTTGTTTGTTTGTTTTTCTAGGTTAGAGAACAATACCATCCACATCAATTCATGTGTGAAATACTTATTTCTCCTATACTGAAGGTTCAATCAGTGCCCTGGTCCATATAAAAGATGGACAGAGCTACAGTGATGTCACCTATTCCCGAAGTCCCATTTTGAAGTCTCCAAAGCTGTCATTTTGGTTTTAAACAGAACAAAAAAAAAAAACAACCCCGGATGTGGTAAGGAGTGACTAGTGGACATCAACAACAAGCCAATGCAGACACCACAGATAATCCATTGTAAAACATGTTATGCCCAAGATTTATGGGACAAATTGAATTTTTTAATGAAGTATGATCCATAACAAGTGACAGAGGTTGTAAACGCAACAGGAAAGTGTTTATAATCGTCAATACAGAAATCCATCTTCCCATAGTCTTCTGTAGGACCTGAAATCTTGTTGCAACCCCAGCTATCACCATCTGGCAGCCTTTCGATAGAATGCATGTTTAAGGCACTTCCGCATTCTGGGCTACTTTTCACACCCAAAAGCTACATCCATATTTTATACTGTCTATGGTTTCTGCTAATTGCGTGATGCTAACACGTCTCATCTCTGTTTGAACTTATATCACTAAGTTATTTGGCAAATAAAAAGGAAGAAACTTGCAGACAGCATTCTTTAATAATTCATTTACAGAGGAATCCATGCTTTCCTTTGCTGGCACCAAATGTCAATATATAGAAGCTAAATTAGTTTGAAACACTGCATGTATTTGCATTGCTTGCAGATATATGTGAAATATCAGCAGGCAGATATTTTTTGCCTGATACTGGCCCATGGCCGATATATTAGCGTTTACATTTTCCAAAAGTGTGAACATGCAAAAACGTGCAAACTATTTATTCTGTACAGGAATTATTGGAGAAAAGGGTGACTTTTCTGAAAGGGTTTGAACACAGCTTGTCCACCAGAGTGAATCTGACTCTAGGTACTGTGCGTATTAAATGTAGCAAGTACCATTATAACTGGGTGGAGTTTTTAACTTTTCACTTTAACCAACACGTTTGTGAGAAAGAATATGCGTCAACCTCAACATATTTTATGTATATATATAAATAAAGGCTAAGAATCAATATCAGATGTTTTATCCCATGAAAATATGGATTGGATGGATTGGGTTCGGAATGAAATAGAGGTCCGAATGGTGAGCAAATATTTGAATGGGAGAGAATTTACTTACAAGTTGTGAAAACTGCGCTTACATAGACTACACTGCAACATGAAAAGGTTTAAATACTACTCATGATTAAAGTTTACATTACAACTTATAAACCGACGGACTAAAGTCTCTTTAGATTTATTATCAGACAATAATACATGGATGAGCACGGCTCCTGGCAGTATTTCATCATGCTAGCCTGCCTTGCCAACACTCTTCCCTTAGTTTCACGACATATCGGGCACAAGGGTACCAGCTAGATAACAGCATCAAACAGATGTGACTGAAGTGAAATTGATCACCAGCCGATCTCAGACTGTAATTTAGCGCCTGGCTCCAAAACATAAGTGGAAAGAACCACAGAAAAAATAAAACATATAAGGCAGTATGAATTTGATATTGCCTGTGGAAAGAACAGGCTTTAGCTTGCTAACACATGCGGCTTCTTTGCATTAGCTGAGCTATTAAACAGAATAGTTCGCTACAATGCTTATAGTAAAGTCTACAATTAAACCGTAGTAATTATTCTGCAAACACCCATCCCGTGGACACGATGCATCGAGCTGATATCTTTAAAAAAAAATATCGAGTTTAGTTTTACTGCTTCATTCATCAGGTAAGATTCATTCGCCCAGCTGTCACCGTAAGCATCTAGGAATTAGCTTAGCCGGCTAACTGAGCTAACGCACGGCTAAAGTGGACACGCTCTGCTGCTGAATAAATACAGAATAAATGTCAAATTACGTACCCCGTACGATATACTCTAAAACTGTTGTCTTTCCAATGAAACCGATCGCATTATTCAAGCTCGTAAGAGTTTTAGAAAAGCATTCTCATGAAATATGGTTCACTTGGCGTACTTGGAGCACGCCATGTAACTCGTCTTGTTTTCTTCTTCTTCTGTATAGGGTTTATTGGCGGTTGGCAAACAGCAAAATGGTGCATTACCGCCACCAACTGGTGTGGAGTGTGGACCGAAATTACAATAAATAAATAAGTAAAATATTCAAATTCTCCCGAACAAATGGGTCTGCCTTAAAAACCAAAATACAGCCTGATAACTTTCACTTATAGAGCTCACGGGAAATAAAATTAAACAAGTCCAACTTCACTTTTATATCGTCCAGCTTTTTGATCAGTTGTCTTCCTGTTCCCTACTGCAGTCACACTCCCCTGTACAGTGTTTACCTATTCACTTCTTGTTTTAGTTATAGGGGTGGATTATATGCTTCAGCGCCCCCTGTGCTTCGGAGTAAAAACACACATCACAGATTTATTTTACATCTAGTTTTGTTTTCATTACTGTCTAAGAACCTTCATAGACGTCTAAGGAAGGAAGCTCAAAACAAGAGTGAATACCAGAACAAGATGTTTGGCATTGGCAGAGAAAATCTATCAATTTTCAGGGGCATACCCATTTAGGAGAAATAAATTTAATAAATTACTGCTACTCCTCCTCCTCCTCCTACTACTACTACTAATAATAATAATGATAACAATTATTATTATTATTACTATTTTAAAAATAATTTCCCAAATATGGCATTAATGAGGTGTTTGTTAGTCTTGTTATTCTTGTTCTTTTATTTTGGAGTTATATTACATTATTTTGAAAAGTTCTGCAGGAGTTCCGTCACTGACGTCACAACATTCAAAAGTTGGTTGAAGTTTCTACGAGCTAACGTGTAAACTTTTGGGGGAACATTTGTAGCATGTTTCTAAATTAGAGCAGATTTGAAGCTTTTGGATAGTTGCTATGGTAAGATAATCTTAGCTATCTTAATAAGCTAGCTAGCTACCGACTTGCCCTCGAGAGATGCCCCAGAAAAAGCTCGGCACAACAATAACAACAGTGACTGATGATAGAGATTGAACAGATTTTAGTAAAAAGCTGGAATGATGTGATGGAGAAAGGGAAAAGACTGTGCACAAATGTAAGTGCTCTTGGAAAAGCCTCAGCCTGTTCCCTCTGGTCAAATGGTAAACATATGTTTTCAACTACATTTCCACCATCCTTCTTTTAAAAAATTTTTTTAAAAGAGGTGTAGTTTCATCCACCCAACATCCACTTCTGCTTTGTTTCAGATGCTTCAGGTGAGCGGTGGCATAGCACTCCAGTTAAAACGGTGAGTAATAGCGACACATGTCGGGATAGTATTGTAGCAGAGTGATTGTAATTTGTTTTGTATTATATGACACTTTTAAGAAAAATGAAGGTGCTTCACTTGATGTGCACCAAATACCTGGTCGAAACAGCTTTAAGATGGACAGCAGACCAAAACAGGGCACCAAAGGCACCCCTCCCATCTTAGCAGATACCTTCCGTACTCCCAGCATGCAGGAAACTAAGGTAAGAGAGGATGGATTGCTAGGAGGATCAAGCAGGATGTTGCTGGTAAATCTTTCACATTTGTGTTTATTGTTTATATTGTTTGTTTGTTTTTTGCATTCAAAACCCAGTTATTGAAATAATTTTAAAAGTTTTATATCCTTTGACCAACACAATAACTGATTGATTCCTTCAGTTGTTATTTGAGGTTTTCTGTCATTTGTGTGTTTGGCAAAAGTTTACTGCAACTGACCTGAGCAGCACCATCATCCAGAGGCAAAGGAAGGAACTGCACCTGCTGATGGCTGAGTTAAAGGACCGGGAAACAGAGTTAAATGCCATGGCTGCTTCCCATCTTAAGCAGCATCATACCTGGGAACAGTACCGCCAGAGGGTGTTGACCTTGGAGCAGAAGTGTGCCCATTTAGATGGTGAGGAAAGCTAAGGATATGTTGGTCAGTTCAATACAGCTGAAACTCACAGGGGAAAGCTGGGTTGCAAAGCAGCTTGCAGATGTCCAGCAACTGTAGGCAGGATACAGCAGCTTCAATAGCGCACTGTACATAAGATTTACCAATCCAATGTAGAAGGAAATTAAGCATAATCAGTTATGGTAATCTAAGGACCTTGGAAAGAAAAGTGACCGGACTTCTTTTTTTAGGCCTTCGCAATAAGGCTTAAAAATCTGTGACTCTCCACCAATTGTTCTTGGAACTGAAAAAGCTTGTTGGATGAGAGGTGAAAAGTCTTCAAGAAACTTAATAAAGTCCAGATGCTTTTCTTTCCAAGCTCCTTAGATTCAAAAGTGAAATATCAATATGTTTATGATAAACCATGACAATATTGTAAATAGCTTTGTGATTTTCTTTTCTCTTGTTGCTGACAGTGTAATTAATTTGTATAGATATGGTAATAACATGGTTGTTATGAAGCCATAATAAAAGTAGGAACCCCGGCTGAGTTGTAAAGAGACCAAAAATGCATTATATTAATAAGTAATCATTTTTTCTTTGTCTGCACATTGTTTCTATAGTTTGCACATCATCTGCAGACTGAGTCTGTTGATGAAGGTGCGTACACATGCCATTTTGTTAAACGGCCATATGGCGGGACTTTGTTCTTTTTTGTGTGTGCAGAGGAGGTGCAGATGCGTAACGAGGTGATCAGAGTCTTGACTAAACATGTGCGGCTGGTGGAAACCAGGGAGAAGGAGGCCCAGAAGGAACTCGACGAAGCCCGACAGCAGATCTGTGAGCTTGAAAAGAAGCAGAAGCACATCAGTGAAAAATGCCAAGACTTTCAGGTACTTTCAGGTACCGCCATAACATCAGCACACAGTTGGATACACTTAGTACTGCTGGGTGTGGTCGTTCATGTGATGAAACATAAAGATAAATGTTAAAAATGATTCAGGAATGAATTGGGTTTCTTTTTTTAATTTGTTTTTTAAAATTCCCTGATACACAATTACTTTTTTCAGCTAATCCCTTTTGGGATCGCCAGAATAGATCATCTGCCTCCATTTCACCCTGTGCCTCTCATCCTTCTCTGTCACACCAAATCTCTGCATGTGCTTATTCAGTACCCTCAATACTGCAGTTCAATATTCCAGAAGCTTCTATGTGATCTTCCCCTTTTCCTCTTCCCTCAGCTCCATCTTGAACATCCTTTGTCTAATATGGGCCTGGGCAATATGGGAAAAACAACAATTTATAACCATAATGTTTTAGTACCGTTTCATTAAATCTATTTTTTTTAGCTGTCCTCATGACATCATGCATTCATGATATCACTTTGTCTGTTTGTTTGTTTTTTCTGTCTTCAAGTATGGTACAGGATAAAGTGTGTTAAGTCTAATGTTGTGTAGCCAAAAGGTCTTCACACTACCAAATTCCTTGGATCCTTATTTCTAGCATTTCCTCATCTTTTGAGCCTTTTTTGGGAGCATCACTTTTGGTAATTCTGCGACTTGAGTCTTCTTTTTCCATTCTCATTTTGCCTTTTATATCATTTACACTCCTGATGTACTGGTGTGTACAGCTACGGTAACTCAAAGCACATGTGCTGCTACCAGCTGCTCCTCCTGCACTGTCTATCAGTCTAACCTGATGTTGCTCTAATCCTATTCTTATCACTTGCACTCTGTTCTCTGAGATTTTATCATGGATTTCAAACAGGTCAATAATAAACAGATGGCCTGTATTTGTATAGCGCTTTACATAGTCCCTAAGGACCCCAAAGCGCTTTACACTACATTCAGTCATCCACCCATTCACACACTGGTGATGGCAAGCTACATTGTAGCCACAGTTGCCCTGAGGCGCACTGACAGAGGCAAGGCTGCCGGACACTGGCACCACCAGGCCCTCTGACCACCACCAGTAGGCAACGGGTGAAGTGTCTTGCCCAAGGACACAACGACCGAGACTGTCCGAGCCAGGGCTCGAACCGGCAACCTTCCGATTACAAGGCGAACTGCCAACTCTTGAGCCACAAGTCACATCAACTTTACATTCAAATTTCATTTGAATTGTTAGTGATGAGAACAATCTCTGTGGTTATAACTGAGTATTTTTCAGTGGAAGTCTCCAAACCCAAAGGTATTCAGGTGATGAAGGAGACCAAGACCCCCACCAAAGGAGCCCCACCCAGCAGCTGTTGAAACCTTGTGTTTTTGTGTTCTTAAATGAAGAGGCAATAAAACAGCTTGTTATAACACAAACAAGGAATATTTTGAACTGGAAGTCATGCAAAACTATTTTAGCACATTAATACAACTATGTGTCCATGCTGTTTTTCAGGAGAAGAACCAGAGTCTCAACTCCACAGTCACGGCTCTGTCCACACAAGTTGGCTCTCTGCAGGTCAGGGAGGAGGAGCTCAGTTCCATGCTCAAACTCAAGGTACACGTGTAAATCTTTGCTCTCTATATAATCTACTGGTCTTGTATCAATTTATGATGTCCCATCATTTTATCTAATTATTCTAACCCTTTAGGACCAAGATATGGCAAAAGCCTCGAGTTGTATACTCGATCTCTCAGGGCGCCTGCAAGACCTTGAGACATCTCTGAAGAAGAGTCGCTCACAGGAAAGCAAGCTCCTGAAAGACCTGGAGGAGAATAAAGTGTCTTACAAGGAAGCCAGACATGAAGTCACACAGCTCAAAGGTACATTATTAAAACTTTGTGTCATTTTGTTGCCTATTTACTCTCATTCTTTAGAGGGCAGATGATCAGAGGACACTGATATTGTTAAAAGAAAAATAAGGATAATGGAACAGTAGTCTGCAACTCTGCTCATAAAAAGGAATTGAAAGCCTTTTGGGAATCAGATTTAGAAGATCTGCCCTTATACGTTGTCTCCATGTGCTCCATGTGACATTTTTAGTCTGGATGTATGGCTGTATATTTTTTTCCAGCATTCACAGAGTTATGCACAATAAATTCTGTTAACACAGACTACAAGACACATACCATTTAGTGCTGACACATAAAGCATTGAAAACACAGGAGCTTTTTATGAAGGATCATTATTATAAAAACTCTAATGGTATCTGAACTTCCAAGATGCAGGTTGGACCGTATTTTTCAAACGGAGAACTTGTCCAACCATCAAATGGCACACTCCAAAAAACAAAGATCTTCAGCAGAAAATCTGGAAGAAAAAAAAGTTTGGCCTTTCTGTTAAAAATTAGTTATCTGTTTATTTGCATGATCAGTCGTTTATCGTGTTCTTCTATGTCGTGCTGTGCTCATAGAGGAGCTACAACAGCAGGTAACACAGAGCAGCACCCAGAGAGAGGAGATCATCCGCCTCAAGCAAGAACTCCATCTGCTTCATGGGGACACCCTGACAGGTACATCGCAAACACACTGTCTCACTGTTTTTCCTGCTATTTCATTGGTGGAAACTTCATGATGTATTTCTTGATATGTTTTTGACGTATAAGTCTCTTTGAACCCTGAAGGCTCGCTGGATAGATTTAGGACTGGCTAGTGTTACGTAGAGTTCTGTGTGCTTTATCCTGGTATATGGTCCTCATCTTTGATATTATATAATGAGTGAATATCTGTATGATAGCTATTTTAAATAACTGTTTTCATTTTCCTTTATTTGATGAACCTCTTCATCATTTTTTCTAATGTAAAAAAGACCAAACATATTGATGTGACAGTTATATGAAGTGGTTCTAGAAACGGAGAATAATCGGCATTTCATTCTCAGTGAATGACTCGCAGTAGATGGCGTCAGTGAACAGTGACAGTGTTAGATTCAGTAGCCAGGAGTATGTAGAGATAATGAGGTATGCAGTCCTGTCTTATCTCAGCAGTCTGCTTTTCTCGATAGAAATCTGTAGGGTAGATTGTTTCAGATACCTCTCAGCCTGAGAAAGACACTCTCCTGCAGAGATAAGCACAGCATTTGATCTCTTTGACCAGGGGAGCTGGGAAACAGCTGGAAAGATGAGCTGCTAGAACTGGCCCACTCCAAACAGGAACGCCTCATGTCTGAGCTCCGCTGCCTACGACAGGTATAGTTTCTAACATGTAGTATTTCCCTGAGAGTACTGAACAAAACATCATAAGCGTGAACCCATAAAATATACTGTGGTAACTGGAGCCCAGCTCTGGAAGTACAGCTTTCCTCATTCCTCCAGCATAAGGTGACTTACCGGTTGGACAACATACCTCAGTGTTTCTGCAGTTACACAACGCAGATGTTTGACTCTGGGATACTGTCATTGTCTAGTGCTTCTTGAAGTAGTAACAGGCTATAAAGGGTAAATAAAGAGAGACAGTGGAACCTCAGGCACAGGCACATGAAGGTCTCCTGCTTCTCCTGTAGATTAGTAAAACCCCTGAACTGAATTTGGCTGATGTTTTTTTTCAGCCATTCCCATGATTTTCTCCAGTTCTTTTGAAACTTTTTTGTGTCTGAATGTGCTTCATGTTTTCACGTAATTGCAGTCATTTTGTGTCTATAATTCAGGGGGAATGCAGTAATTTCAAATCTATTTCCAAGTGTCCAGAGTCTCTTTTTTTGTTACATCTCTGTCTCATTGTCATCTAGGTACTTGATATAGTGTGCCTCTAAATGATCATTAAACATATTTTTATATTAAGTTACAATTTTTAGGTAGTTTTCATCTGTTTGTAAGTGAGAATCTTTAAATCCACTTTTACTACTAGAATTTTTCTTTCAGCGTCTCTCTCTTTTCAACATAAATGCAGACAATTTACTCTGGTTTGAACCCCGCCTGTCATGTGGGGTCATGTTTTTAATAATTGAAAGTTTTAAGTTTAAAAAAAATGCATTCAAGTGATCATGTTTGTGTGTGTGCAGGTTTGTGAGAATCAGCAGAATGACCTGCAGCTGATGCAGCTGAGTTGTGAAACCCTGAAGGGGAAGACCAGTCAGGGATTATTGGGCAGGTGAATAATGTCCTAGGATAACAAACAAAACAGCAAAAAAAGTGCAAACCATGTAACAAAAATATGTGAAGGAACTACTTTCTGGTAGTCCTGACCCCAGTATAGTAGCTTTTCCACATATTGTTGTTCAATGGTTTGCACTAATTTTGCTGCTTTTGGACTGCTCCTGTTAGGGGTGGCCACAACAGATCATCTGCCTCCATCTCACCCTCCCCTCCATAGAGTCTTATTCTGTCTTCTTCACTATGTCCATCCATACTGCCTCCTGTCTTTTTGGCAGTGCCACTGTTTTGTGCAGCCAGAAATACATTTTAGAGCCCACAGTTATTAAAACCACAGAGGCTGCACAGCTGGCAGCAGGTGGTTTAAACCAACATGGTTACAGACCCTTTGCAGGCATATCATGTCACAAACCCATTCCAGCAAACTAATCTTTCACTGAGTAAATATGTGTGGATTATATTGTTGGCAGTAGGTATACTGTGGGGTTTTTAGAGACTCTGGACACTGATAGCACCACACATACCCACAGCTGGCTTGTTGACTGGACAACATACTAAAAAACCCCATAAACATTCAGTGTGTGTGTCCAGTACAGTCCAATGTAGGAATGAATTAATTGTTTCGTAAGACTCAGATAATGTCTAAATGTCTAATTCTTAAATCTCAAATTTAGTAAGTGTCTGTGTTTTGTATATTAAATTGAATGTGGTAAAGTTGTGAAAAATCCTTCTAGATTTTTAACAGGAACAAAAGATTAATGAATGCGTCTCTCTCTGTGTTTCAGCCAGGATGAGTTAACATGTAACTATCCGAAGGATGAGTCACCTTCTTCACTCAGAGGGAAGAACTTAAAATCTGTGTATGATGATCTGCCTGCAGATGCTCTTCAAAGCTCAAACAACTGTAACCAGGGAGTCTTCTCAGCTTACTTGATGGATGTAAGACAACTTTATAAAGTCTCTCTACAAACCTCTTGTTTGTCAGGGACAGCATATAAGAAGAAAGTTTGTAGGGAGGGTGGGAATGGGGCTAAAATAGGTTGTTTAAGACAAGATGGGGCGATGTCAAGGGGCGATCGTGGCTCAAGAGTTGGGAGACTGACAACCTTCCTTGTAAGGTTGCCGGTTCGAGCTTGGACAGTCTCGGTCATTGTGTCCTTGGGCAAGACACTTCACCCGTTGCCTACTGGTGATGGCCAGAGGGGCAGATAGCGCGATATGGCAGCCTTGCTTCTGTCAGTCTGCCCCAGGGCAGCTGTGGCTACATCTGTAGCTTGCCTCCACCAGTGTGTGAATGTGTGTGTGAATGGGTGGATGACTGGTTGTGTAAAGCGCTTTGGGGTCCTTAGGGACTAGTAAAGCACTATACAAATACAGGCCATTTACCATTTTACAAGTTAAACTATGGGGGTACACCAAGGACCTGTATATGTTAAATTCAACTGTCAGTCACCCAAAGCTACTCTGATAGAGTCCAAAAACAAAAATATTGTGCTAGAAGTAAGTCTGTGTTTTTTTTATATGGAAACCGGAATGAAATACTTTTGACCACACAATTTAGGCTGGTGACAGTTCTGAAACATGCGTTGGCAAAGAATGATGACACAATGGAGTTGTCTTTTAATGCTGCTCAGGTTGGAAAAATTAAGATATTTCTGTTTCTAGTTGTTATTTTAAGCTAAACTAGCAAGATTTTAAGTAACTCCTAATATAAGCACAGACAAAAGTGACGTAAGGTTTTTCAGGCATTGCAAAACAAATCCGTCACCATATTGAAGTATTCCATTAAGACCAAGAGTTCTTTCCTTCTCTCATCAGGACGGCCCTCTTTCCAGATGCTCTCTGCAGCAGCTGTTAGATGAGTCCAGGCTGGTTGTGGCTGGTTCAGGGAACAGCATCCTGAGACTCCACAGTTCTTTACAGAATAGCAGCCAACTGGTGAGTTGTAGCCCACTGACCCTTTTTATTTCCAGGAGTCCCAGACACCCCAACATCACCCAAGTACCTCCATCCTCAAGTACCTTCATGACTTTCGGCCTCTTTTCATCTCTCTCTCTCCTTATTTGTGTTCATGGGGTGTGACATGAAAAGGATAAAAAATATTCAGTTCCTCCTGTTTGGGTGTGTTAATCATACCAGCTTGATCTTATTTCTTTTTCTCTAACAGACCAGTCCAGCTCCACCCAAAGTTCGTCCTCAACATAACACCAACCAGCCAGTAAATCACATGGACTTGATGACTCAGCTGAAGAATTGATTTTCCTCATGTATGTTTCAGTATTTACCAAAGTGACACAACTGTTGAGCACTAACTTTGAACTGAAAAATCAGTGTTACTATATTAAGCACTGCATGCACCACTTGTTGAACCTTAAGGCCTCCCAGGAAAAGGTGAAGTATAAATACAGACTGTGAAATGTTTTTATATCACTGATATTGTTTTAAATTGTGAGATGTGAATATGTCCTCTGTAAGTATTTAAACATATAAAGACATACAAAAATGTCATTGATTAACAAAGCCAAAGAGTGTATTTTTAAAATCTTATTTGTGGCTTTTAAAGGCTGAAACGTGTGGAGTGAGTGAGATGGGAAACCAGTCCTACAGGGCTGATGGGTGGTGTGTCCTTGTACCGTTTTTCCAGTTTCACGGGCTACAGATCAGCCTGGTGACTCAGCCGAAATGTCTGCGTCTTTTAATAGCTTTTACGTTTTTTTGTTTGTTTTTTTAAATAAAAATATCTGTATATAACCTACATGTATGGTACTTTATTACCTGACAGTCGCACACTTTTTTTTCATTTCCTTTCATTGTGTTATTTATGGGTTTGGATGGAAGCTGCTTTGTTCGGACAGCTTTTTTAAAGCATCCTGTGGTAATTTGAAGGAGCTAGCCAAACCAGCAGGATTGTGGTGACGTGCGCGCGCCGCACCTGACTCACCTTTGTGGTTTAACGAGGCGCGAGAGCACGGACAAGGAGCCTGAACCTGTGTGTGGGACCACTTTGGATTTATGTGTCTCTATTTTTCGGTGAAAACATGAGTAAAACGAAGAATAAGAGTGATAATAAGACGGAAAAGGCTTTGGCTGCGGAGAAAGAACAGTTCGGAAAACAACAGGTTAGTCACTTTGTTCCTGTGACGGATAACTTTTTGATGTCTTTCCCCCCAATATGTGGATTTTAAAGTCTTCCTTATTGTTCACACCGTGTACTTGATGATAACTAGTTTTAACTGTCAAATGGGTACTACCAGACAGTATCGAAATGTCAAATTCTTCACTTCTTCTGACATATTAGTGGAAAATCTTGTTAAATATATCACGTGTCAAGGAAATTCACTGGTGTTATTTCTGTCATGTCTTAATCTTGAAGTTCAATCTGATGTGGCTGTGTTAACTAGTTCCTCGTGTCCTGATTGCTCTTCTTTCATTTCTTTTAGCTCCACAGCATCAGCAAAGCTGTCACCACAGCTGAAACACCACCAAAAGACAAACATGTACGCAGTATCCTTTTAACAGCAGGTTTCCTGCTAACCAGGCTTACTGGATATACAAAACAAATACAATTTCATATATACATCTTTATTTTTTTTATAAATAGCTCATGCTGACTGGCTTATTGGGACAATGCTAACATTTGCTAAGGAAATAAAACCGAATCCCTGTAAGGTATTTGGGTAGGCTTCATAGGTATCAAATTAAAGAAAAGCAACTGAGATTCGGCTTTTGGGGATCCTCAGTGTATGTGCTAAATGTCACATTCTGGAGAGCATCTTGAGACATTTAGACATTTGAATGCATGAGTGAAAAGTTGTTGGCAATACCGGAGGGGGGGGGAAATCAGGACCTCTCCTTTAAAAAAATGGATTATTAATTGCAAAAAGTCACAATATGCCTTTGATCAACTTTGCTGAAAGTCTTTGTAAAGTTGTCAGTTAACATATTTTAAAGTTAACATAACATTTTCTTTAAAAAGAATTATCTGATGGAGACCCTCAACACCTTTTTTTAGTTATCAACTTTAGTTATCGCCCACCTCTGGCAAATAACAGCCTGAGAAATGTATCAGTCAATCAGTTTAGATACGTGATTTCTTGAGTTTTCAACTGTCCAACACTCTTCAACTTTGACTATACATGCAGTAATGTTTGGAATATTTCAGTGTATGGTAAAGTGGTGAACTGACCAGCAGTTGTCCCTAGATCAAAGCCATAGCGTGTGTAAAATATGTTGACTGTATATAAACCATTGCTTTCTCTCCCCCTTTGTCTTAAGCTTATCCACTGTCACCATCTCTTTTTTAAAAAAATTCATAATTGTGATGTTGATCTAATTGAGGAACTGAGGGATTCTATCTCTTCATGATCTGAGCGGTGTCAGTCTCTCCTTTTATGATGAAACTGCTCAGTTATGGCAATCAATGTTATGCTTGTGTTTATTGTCACTTAGAAAACCTCATGCAGTTATTGAACTGTATTAAACTGTTACAGGGATTTATTAAGCTGTCAGTATAATTTAAACAGAAAACAAAAAGAGGTGAGAGGACCAAGTGGTCGTCATGGATCCAGGAGAGTTAAGTCCTGATTGTGGTGGTGTTTTTGAACCAATTTCACATGGGCACCACCAGGCATCTACGGTGAGCAAAGGGAGCCAAGGGGCCAGTGGACTCTCAGAAGACCTGTACAGTAGCCAGAGTGACTGAAACTGATAGCCACAGAGGGGTGGAAGCACACCGCTCTGATGTGCAGGGGGTTTGTTTGAATTACAATTCAGAATGAAAGCTTAATAGAAAAAGTGAATGAAAACAACTAATTCCCCCCAGGATTTTTTCATAATTTTTGAAAGCCCAAATCATAAATTGTATTAAAATGCAATAAATCAGAATCAGAATACTTTATTAATCCCGAGGGAAATTAGGGTTACAGCAGGCAGCACGCTAATGGCGCATGCGCACTTACAAAGGAACCTTCTGACCAACTTTACACAAACATCACATTGGGGAGACATGTCAGAAAGGTAGGCTGATAGGAAAAAAACAACGAAAATACACTACATGAGGTAAGAGGAGGAGAAAAAAAACTCCACTCAGACTGAGCTCCTAGTGGGAGAACAGTTTGATAACAGAAAAAACACCTCAGCACAAAAGCACATGACTATCAATACACCATAGAAACACAAGACAAGCAACAGGGGCGGTAAAGGGTAAGAGAGAGCCGGTGTAGACAGCGCATCCGGTCCTGCAGCATATCTGCGCTGGTCCAGTTGACTGCCATCTTCCCCGGTAGGGCACAAGCATCGAAGGCGTTGGAAAGGGAGGGGGGATGAGTGAGTGCTTATCAGTGTAAGTGTATGTGTGTGCGTGTCCATAGTTTAGCTGAGACAGTGTCCTTCGGCCTATCAGGCTAAGTAAACAGTCCTCCAGCCAATCCAGGTGTCCTTGCATGGGACGGGAAGAATAGCCGTAACACAGTCGTTATCAGGGGACACCCAGTAAGTGGGGCCTTAATTTACAAAATGAACATATTGTATTTAGTACAATTTCAAACTAGGGACTGAGTAAATGAATGTATCGGGAAAACATTTACTGAAGTCATAATTTAAATCTTCTCAGATCAACCAGATATTCTCAGATTTTTTTTATTTCAACCAGAGCAGTCACCACCCTGCCAACCAGTTAAAAAGGTTGCCTGTTGAAGGCTTTGCCACCCTGCATTCATTTTTCAGACAGTTTGACAGTCGACTGCGATAGTGTGTCCGTACTTTCTTTGAACTGTTTGTGCATTGGTACTTGGGAGTCTCCTTGACAGCT